>NW_027648524.1:22500-35000 GCF_949987685.1 Ammodytes marinus
TGTGCGGCAATGGCACATTCTGAAGAAAAAAAAACGAAATGTTGCGAAGCAGTTCTGCTCTCTCTCTTTCTCCCTCTCTCTCTCTATCTATCCCCCCTCCCTCTCTATCTCCTCCCCCTCTCTCTTTCTTTCTCCCTCCCTCTCTCTATCTCTCTCTCCCTTGTATTTTCTTTGTATATTATTATAAACATTTATTTAACTCAAGTTGCAGTTTGAGGGTAAACAGATATTTTCGAATGTGTATGCTCCAAAAAAATAATCATTAAAATGTTTGCAAAGTATGAAGTTAAAAATGATTCTGAGTCTTTGTCGTTTGTGGACGGTTATCACTGCAGTGTATTCATGTGTGGGGTTTGTCTGAGGATAAGGTTTTTATGGTCTTAAATTGAACCTTTTATGCCAAGAATTAATTAAACAAAATGGTAAATTCTCGGATTTACACATAAAATAAATTAGGTCTTACTTTTTTTTATGATTTGAGTCTCACGAGAAATTATATATTGCTCTCAATTCAACTACATTGGTAAACATAAGATCTTACTATGAGTCATTTGATACAAGAATTGTTCAAATGTAAAAGTCATGTCATATTTAGACAGTTATATAAACTTGACATTGCAGTCAACCGGTTTTAATGTTCATAATCGAGAATTTTTTTACACAAGTGATAAGATCTTAACATCAATTTGTCTTAATCTCATTTTATAGTTTGATAAATTCGACTTGTTATATACAAGAATTATTTAAATAAAATGGTTATCTGGTCGTATTTACACATAAAATCAGAACAGCAGTCCAGACACATTTACACATGTAGAGAAGAAATATATAATTGTACGTTTTTTAATATTAATATAAAACGTTAGTTTCTTTTATAGATGCGCATTTCATCTGAAATTGAGCATTTGTTTTCATTTAAGTCAAAACATATTTTTTACTCAGTTGAAATAAGATGTCACTGTATAGTTTGATAAATGTGAATTATTTCATACAAGAATTCTTCAAATAAAATGGTTTTACTCGGGTAGAAAAATAGTTTACTATTATTTCGACATAATCTCACTATATAGTTTGAACAATTTGACCATGCAAGAAGAATTGTAAAAAATAAAATGGTCATTTGTCACATTTACAAAAACATTTATACATGTAGAGAAGAAACCTTAATCTGAGTGAAAGTAAATGACAAGACATTTTTGTAATTTTGTTTAAAAAAAACACTTTAATTCAACATTTCACTGCTTGTAAAGAATTATAATACTAGTTATTGATCCCGCACTAATGATCAATAACAATGTTTATTTATTGGCTTAAAAGCAACTTAAACAGAGAGTTGAAGGTTCGATTCCCTTCGGTTTCCAGTGTCTTTCATTATGATGTCATTCTGAAACAGTCTCTGACATCACATTTCTGACCCACAATCCACTGCAGCAGAAGTTACAATCACATGGACTGAGCCTCCCAGTGAAAACAACCAGCGATGAGACGGATATATAAGCAAGAGGCAAGTTCAAGGAGCCATGTTAGCATGAAATAAATAAGTTAAAGTATGTCCCAGTTGTAGCATACTGCATACTAACTAGATACTGTTTATGATCAGATGTAGAATAGTTAAAAGAAAGAGTGTGAGATTTGGAACGCAGGGATTATATCCGTCTCATCGCTGGTTGTTTTCACTGGGAGACTCAGTCCATGTGATGTAACTTCTGCTGCAGTGGATTGTGGATCAGAACCTCCATAAAGCTGCTGGTTTCAACACTAAAAAAAATCACCTGTACTGTCTCATGTAGTAGGACATCTGGGTATTTTTCAGCATGCTGCATCTGACATCATGTATTGGGACCAATTGGAACGCAGGGAGGGTGAGTTTCAAGTCTCTTCAGCTGATGATGTCATCCTGAACCAGTCTGTGACATCACTTACTGGTTGGTTAGTGTCCTCAGTTGTCGGCCATCTTGTCGAGGGCGGTGAGCGGGGTGAGGATGCGGCTCCGGTTGGTTTCCACTATGTGTCCGTTCTGAATCATCTCGTCCAGAATGATGTGAACACGGTCCAAGTTAAACATGATCTGAAGACGGTTAGGGGTCAAAGGAATAACAAATACACAGATATAAACAGGCTACAGTATATAGGAATGGGACTGATTCGATTTCTATATTGGAATCAGGCTCGATATGGCTGCAATACACTTATTTTATTTTAATTAAATTAAATTAAAAATATCTTGAAATTATAATAGAATAAAAATTACCTGATATGGCAGCAATCCACTCATTATTTTATTTTAACAAAAATGTATTAATTAAAGTTTAAATAAAATAAAAATACAATAGTAAAGAAAATTCCATTCAAGACTATAACTAGTTTACATAGCACACACTTAAATACAAGAAAAGTTCTAACAGGAAGTTTTGGTTAAAGGATACGTCCAGTTCACTCTGTAGGAGAGAGACAGACAGACAGACAGACAGACAGACAGACAGACAGACAGACAGACAGACAGACAGACACGGAGGCAGTTATCAAATAAAATAAAAATGTAAAATGTACTTGTAATCTTTCAGTCTGCAGGTTAAGTCTGAACTCACCACTCGACTGAAATATTTATCCAAAACTTCCACAAAGTTATGGACCAACTCGTAGATGGAGAGCTCGTTCTGTGGAGAAATAATGTTCAGATTCTTACCTAACAGGAGCAGAGTAGCTACGTGCATTTACTACAAAATCACTTATACACTATATACTTTCATTTATACAGCTTTATTTAACACAACTGCCCATCCTCGTTTTATTTTTTACTTTTAAAACAATTAATATATATTAATTTTACCTACATTTATCTAGTTATTTGTCTGTAATTTTTATTTATTTATTATTTTTTATTTATTTAAACCTTTATTTTTCCAGATAAAACATTAAGAACAGTTTCTTATTTACAATATTGATCTGGTCCAAGAGGCCCCACCAGGAGTAAAGGCACAAATAACAAATACACAAGCATGACTCACTTAGACAAATATAAAACGGATATACAAATGCACTAAGGCCTATGTACAGTAACAAAATAGAAAACACAAAAGCACTAAAAACTAGTCGGGACGGGCGTAGAGGTCTGGACAGGGTGCAATAATTCCTATTTAATTTTTACAGGTATTTTCCATCTTTAAAAAAAAAATTAATATTATGTTAACATGTTGAGAAAATTATAAAAATTGGCTTATTGGAGGACATGGGACTATTTTCTTCAGCGTATGGATACTCCTCACCTCGCTGTCCGTGACTCCCACAACGATGTAAAGCGCTGCATACTGACGGTAGATCAGTTTGAAGTCTTTGTATTCCACAAAGGAACACTGAGGAATAACACAACACTTAGTTATTATATAATATCATCTGGTTTTACACAGTAAGCCAGGACAGACAGACAGACAGACAGACACCTTGAAATATAAGGGATGTGTAATTAGTTATTATTAGGGCTGTCAAGCGATTAAAAAAATGTATCTAATTAAGTACAGGCTCTGTGATTAATTCATCTAGATTAATCGCGTACTTATATGACACTTTTATGCCTGTTTATAAACAACTGTATAGCCTACTACAGTTTTTTTCTCTCTCTCTCTCTCTCCCTCTCTCCCTCTCTCTCTCTCTCTCTCCTCCCCTCAGCCATGTTTCTACATGAAATACATTTAGGAACTATAGCGCCGAAAAAAACACACAAAAAAACAAGCAGGCTAAATGACGCGCGCACACACACACACACACACACACACACACACACACACACACACACACACACACACACACACACACACACACACACACACACACACACACACACACACACACACACACACACACACACACACACACACACACACACACACACACACACACACACACACACACACACACACACACCTGGTCCTTCTTGCGGCTCAAACAGCGTTGCACCACGTCTGCCTCCAGACTCGCTCTCTTGTTCAGTTCCACAGGTGAATAGTACCTGGATTCAATTTAAGGGAAGACAGACAGTTAGATAGACAGACAGACAGGTAAACAGACAGACAGACAGACAGACAGACAGACAGACAGACGGATAGATAGATAGATAGATAGATAGATAGATAGATAGATAGATAGACAGACAGACAGACAGACAGACAGACAGACAGACAGTTAGATAAATAGACAGACAGATAGACAGACAGTTAGACAGACAGACAGACAGACAGACAGTTAGAAAGACACACAGATAGTAAGACAGACAGACGGACGGACGGACGGACGGACGGACGGACGGACAGACTGATAGATAGATAGATAGATAGATAGATAGATAGATAGATAGATAGACAGACAGACAGACAGACAGACTGACAGATAGACAGACAGACGGTTAGATAGACAGACAGACAGACAGACAGACAGACAGACAGACAGATCGATAGACAGACAGACGGTTAGAAAGACAGACAGACAGACAGACTGACAGATAGACAGACAGACGGTTAGACAGACAGACAGACTAATACCTGGACAGTCTGGTTTGGCCCTGGCGGTTCACCATCAGAAAGAACTGGATCATCTTTGGTTGATTCACCTTGGAGAGGGCGGAGCAGGAAAGGGTTAATAATGTGTGTAAAACATTTGATACAGAAACTTAGGCTGAAAAGTAACTGAAGCTGTCATAAATATCCGTCGTATGGTAATAAAACATACAAGGTTCAGGAGAAATATTCACGTAAAGTCTTGTCTTCAATTCCCAATATTGCCCTCTGAGATGTATTTTATTTTATAGTAGCTTATATGCTCCCATTTGAATATATTATTATTATTATTGGAGTAAAAGATCTAAAGCAGCCGAAAATGTAAAATATTCAAATGAAAGTACCTCAAAGTTATACCCTCTGCTACTTTTTAAAGTACTCTGAATTTGGAATAAATAATAAAACGGATTTTATCTACTTGAGTGAATGTTTGAGTAACTCGTGGGAAAATTCTACACTCACATATAGTCCGTTATTAGCCGGTAATAACCGTTAATAACCGTTATTAGCAGCGTTATGTTTTTTTAGTGATATTATAAACACATACCTGCTGCTGTTAGCTCGAGGCTAAATCAACTCCATCATCACAACAACAGCATAATAAATCTCATTAAAACCTAATTTTAACTGTTAAAAACGAGGCCTCAGATCCGTCCGCGAGCCCTCTGTTAAATCACGTTCATATTGAAGTTATTAACAGATTTATAAAAGTGTAAATTAGTGTAAAAAGAAGCAGGAGGGTTCAGTTTCCAGTGCTATGGAAGCTAACTACAGCTGTTAGCACTTTCGACGCATGCGCAGTAAAGACCTCAACTGGTGCGTTCATGGACCAAACGGTACATTTGACTGTTGGCTTTATCATAGTAACACCAAAAATTGTTAAATGTTTTTACTGTAAAATGTGAGATGTAAAAATTTGGATTGAGATCTCACGAATTTCACCATTTAAGACACTGATTATTAGAGGAATTGTAACTCATAATATAGTGGAGTTTATTTGTTAATTTGAGAAAAAAAAAAGCTAATATTATATTTTGGCGATTCAATTATATATCCTTACATTTTATTTGTCTGTCTGTCCGTCTTTCTGTCTAGTTGGAGCTTCTTGAATATCAGTCTATTGGGGTTTAAACTCTTAATTTCCTACATTTTCCCCAGACCCTGAACCCCACACAGTGTATTCCCTATGACAGGAGAAAATCTGGATGTTATTTTCCCGACATGCTTCGCGGCTTGTGGTTCTCCCTCCTCGGAGCAGCAGTAGTAATGGCGGTCGGATAGCTGGTGCTAGCTCCACACACACACACAAACACCGCGTCCCGTCGCCAGACACACACTCGCGGAGACACACACTCTTATCTTAGCTGTTTCGTGGGGACTTTTAACTGCTATTTTTATATTTAAACAACCCACAAAGACATGGATGAACACCCCGTTGGTGGCGGCGGCGGTGGTGGGGGGAATGGCATCAACAGCACTACCAGCGGAGGAGGCGTCATGGCCCCGACAAACCCGGACGAGCTAAGCCGACCACAGTACACTATTCCCGGGATACTACACTACATCCAACATGAGTGGGCCCGCTTCGAGATGGAGAGAGCGCACTGGGAGGTCGAGAGGGCAGAACTACAGGTCAGCTGGTTTACTTTATTATTAGCCTAGCTTAGCTTAAAAAAAAAAAATCCCATAGATGTGTGTTGTGTATATATATCTGTGAGAAGATCCAGGTTAGCTATTAGCTCACTTTAGGCTATTAGCTTAGCACAAATTTGATCCACTAAGAGTCATGTTAGTTAGTTAGCTCACTTATTTAGGCTATTAGCTTAGCATAAGGCTGACCGGGAGCTATAATAACAACAACTGCCGGGTGTAACGGTAACCGGTGAAATCACAGCTGTTAGCCGTTAATTGCGAGACATGGAAAAGCGAAACTGTTTTACCAATCGCTGATTAATTCTGAGACGTTATTGTCTCTTTATCTTCCATAACATGTCTTCTTTCATTCTAGTATCAAAAGGTCCAACATGTACATTCAGGTGTTTATTTGACTAAACCTTGTCTGTTTGCGTCTGTATATTTCTCCTATACAACCATCTTTAACGGACATTATCTCAACAGTAGCTTTTTCTGCAATACTCTGAACCAGAAATCTCAACTTCTAAAGCGCTTACATCAACTAAACTTTCCATAATCATTCTCAGCACTATTCTGAAGGTTATTACAGAAGGATTTGTTCATATGTTGTTCACTGTCTGATTTATGAGACATTTTCTTCTTAAAAACATGCTGAAAAAGACAGGTACATAGGATTTTTTTTATTTATACAATGAGAAAGGGCTCTGTTCAAAATCTGGTTTTGAAGGAGATGCACATTTACTATTTTATCGTAGGCGTAAGTTATCAACTGGCAAAGATCCATGATAACTATAAGTTAAATAATGGTGTGTGTGTGTGTGTGTGTGTGTGTGTGTGTGTGTGTGTGTGTGTGTGTGTGTGTGTGTGTGTGTGTGTGTGTGAGAGACATGTGTTGTATCATCAGTTAGGTATACTGTCTTGGTGTTGCTATGGACAACAGGAAAAATGTGACTTTAGTGAATGTTAATGGGTAGGAATGCCTCGTTGACACCTTCTGCTCAAAGTGTGTGTGAGAGAGAGAGGGAGTGTGTGTGTGTGTGAGAGAGAGAGAGAGAGAGAGAGAGGGAATGTGTGTGTGTGAGGGAGGGAGTGTGTGAGAGAGTGTGTGTGTTGTGTGTGTGTTCTTATCACTAACTATGATGGTGTCATGCTGAAGGCATCCAGTGTCAAGCAACAAGTCAGCACATACACACACACACCCTCTCCTATACACACACACACTCCCTCTCCTATACACACACACACACACACACACACACACCTATACACACACACACACACACACTCCCTCTCCTATACACACACACACACACACACAGAGCCACACACACACTCCCTCTCCTATACACACACACACACACACACAGAGCCACACACACTCCCTCTCCTAGACACACACACACACACACACAGCCACAGTAGTTCAGGGTGTGTTATGACAAAGACATCTCACACGTTTCAGATGCTGCTGTGTTGTTTCACTCAGCGCCTTGAAGTCTGAGCAGTGAAACAGTTCAATTCTGAGAGAGAGAGAGAGAGAGAGAGACAGACAGAAGGAGAGAGAGAGAGAGAGAGAGAGAGAGAACCAGGGCCGTTTAATGGGCATTTTCAAGCTTTATTAGACAGTACAGAGTTGAAATGGGGAGACAGAGAGAGAGAGAGAGGGGGGGGATGACCTGTTGTAAAGGTCCACAGGTCGGATTTGAACCCGCGACCACTGCAACGAAGGCCGGAGCCAATATGGTATGCGCTCTATCCACTACGCCACCGGAGCGCTCCCCAAAATGTAATACAACAAAACAATTACTGCGTACCAATGCCCATACTTCCCTGCTATTTAGTATGACAGAAATATAGATGATACATAGTATACATGATGTCAGATGCAGCATGCTGAAAAATACCCAGATGTCCTACTACATCCGGTGGTGATTTTTTTAAAGTGTTGAAACCAGCAGCTTTATGGAGGTTCTGACCCACAATCCACTGCAGCAGAAGTTATGATATCAGCTGTAGTATGTAGTAGACAGTATGTAGAATAGTAAAAAGAAAGAGTATGAGATTGATTACCCCTTAGATACTCATGAAAGGTCTAACTGTGAACTATTGTCAATTTTTTTGTAACCTTTATCTATACAGGTAAATCCCATTGAGACCGGAGACTCTTTTTCAAGGGAGACCTGTTTTCCTTTCCCACGTTACCATTCACACACACATTCATACACCGATAGCAGCAGCAGCTACCACGCAGGGTGCAACTATAGCTAACTATCAGGAGACATTTAGGGTTCAGTGTGTCTTTGCCCAGGGACACTTGGACATGTGGCGGGGAGACGGGGGATCCAACCACCGACCCTGTAGTTGAGGGTCGACCGCCCTACACACTTCACCACAGACGCCACAGTCACTGGCAGAGAGACTTGTGTTTGGTATATCTGAGTTTGTGCAACTCAGTAAAATGATGTGTTTGGAGTTTACTCAGTTCATGTTTGCTGTGTAAACTCTGTGTGTGTGTGTGTGTGTGTGTGTGTGTGTGTGTGTGTGTGTGTGTGTGTGTGTGTGTGTGTGTGTGTGTGTGTGTGTGTGTGTGTGTGTGTGTGTGTGTGTGTGTGTGTGTGTGTGTGTGTGTGTGGTGTGTGTGTGGTGTGTGTGTGTGTGTGTGTGTGTGTGTGTGTGTAGCAGCTTCAGCTCTGATTCTACAGATGATTGAACTGGTTAAAGTTATAGTGTGTAACTTTTTACATTCAAGCCATCGCCACAAAACTCTCTCTGTATTTCTCAGTATGGCAGCGTTTACAAACTGGTGTCCCCCCCCCCCCTCTCCCCCTGACACTGGTGCAGGAGCTCAGAAAAATCCCAAGAAGAGCCCAAGAAATGTTTCAGTTGTTGATTCTACTGCATGTCCAAGTGTCCCTGGGCAAAGAGACACTGAACCCTAAATGTCTCCTGATAAGTTAGCTTGCATCCTGCGTGGTAGCTGCTGCTGCTATCGGTGTATGAATGAATGTGTGTGTGAATGGGTGAATGTGTACAAAACAATGTAAAGCGCTTTTGAGTCTGTGAAAAACCAGGGAAAAGAGCTTTATAAGTAGAGTCCATTTACCATTTGAAAGTCATAGTTGTTATAGTAAAATGAACTGGATTGGTTGACTTGAAGCTGATTGGAGTCTTTCACACAGCAGACAGACGCTGTATGTCAGTGGGTTTAACGTTTGTTTAAATATGCTGACGATATGGCCCTGGTTGCCTTATTAAAGAAGGGGGACACAGTCGGAGAGGGAGCATATAGAGCATATGTGGCATCTCTTCAGAAGTGGTGTGATGTAAGTTCCTTAGAGATGAATGTCACAAAAACACAGGAACTTGTTTTTCATGAAAAGGACCATGTGCAGCCCCTTACAATTAGGGGACAAGTTGTAGCGGTAGTAGACAGTTTCAAATATTTGGGTACATTTATTGATTGCAATCTAAATTTTAGTGAAAACACAGACTATATTTTTAAAACCTGTAACCAACGTCTCCATCTACTGCGCAAACTCAACTCATTCAGAGTGAGCAAGCACATTATGGAAACAGTTTATAAGAACCTTATTGAGGGCATTTTAACCTTTAATATGGCAATGTGGTATGGTAACCTAAACGTAAAAGGAAGAAGCAAGCTACAGAGAATAATAAACCTTGCCTCAAAAATCATAGGGACAAAACAGAAACATTTAAGTTGTATGTACGACGAAGTGCTGAGGAAAAAAGCTGTTAAAATAGCAAACGATCCGTCCCATCCACTCCATAGGGAGTTTGAACTTCTTCCCTCGGGTAGACGTTACAGAGTGCCAAGGGCAAATCGTAACATTTTTAAAAATTCCTTCACTCCTAAAGCGATTGGGGTACTGAACACCATGTCCCGCTGATGTGTATACTGCCACTGCTGTCCTGCTTCTTGCCCTGAAGATGTCTGTGTGTAAATGTTGTTGTTGTTGCTTTTGTTGTTGTTGTTGTTGTGTTGTCCTGCTTGTTGTTTTTTGTATGAGACCGAAGACGAATCTCCACACCGTGGACAATAAAGATTTAACTAACTAACTAACTAACTAACAGGCTTATGTGTAACTGCCTGATTACTGAATGTTGTGACAAAAGTTAAGCTTGAGTCTATAGCCATAACAAACCCAGGTTACCCAAACTTCAATAGATTTTTAATTTTAATTATTATTTTTTTATTAACCTTTATTTTTCCAGGAATATACTCTTTGAGATTCAAAATCTCTTTTTCAAGAGAGTCCTGGCCAAGAAGGAGGCAGCAGCATAAAAACATAAAAGATTCACATTAAAAAAACAAAATTTCACACTTAAAACAAGACACAAAACACAATAAAAAATAAAAATAAAATAAAAAGTCACAAAGCATCAATCTCATTGGCAGTAAGTCAGTGTTCAGTAACCGGGCATGTACAGTGTGCGGTTAAATAGTCCTTAATCCTGCTTTTGTAATTGTTCATGGTGAAAATTGCCAGTCTCTGCCAGGTTTTGAACCGGACCTTGACATATATATTTTGCCCATCTCTCAGTTTACTATAACTTAAAGGCCTACTTCAAAGGCCTGTGATGTCACAGAAAGAGAAGTGTAGGGTTAGACAGTGAGACCGTAAAACACTCTTTCTGCTTTTTCTCAGGCTAGGATGATCCGATTTCAATTTTTTTTGCACATTTATACTTCATAGGATCTCAGAGTTCAATACACCTTCATATTCCAACAGGTGAAGTAGGTCATTAATCTCCAGCTGCTACTGTATTTCATCAAATTCTGGTCCAATGACGCTCGCAACACGTCTGCCAACAACTCTCTTGTTGTGAGATAGGCCTATACTTTATATTATTTTCTTTCTTTTTTTAACCTTTATTTCTACAGGTAAATCCCATTGAGACCAGAGACTCTTTTTCAAGGGAGACCTGTTTACCATTCACACACACACTCATACACCGATAGCAGGCTAACTAGCAAGGCAAGGTGGGTGAAGTGTCTTTGCCCAAGGACACAACAACCATGACGCAGGTGGCAGGGCGGGGATCGAACCTCCAACCCTTCGATCATTGGCCGACCCGCTCTACCACCTGAGACACAGTCGCCCCAAAACACAGTCAATCCCTGGGAAGACAAAGCATTTCTTGAAATTGCATATTCTATCATTTGTGTAGATTTGTCCCGACAGTTTGTGAGCAGGTTTCCTAGACATTAATCTGAGCTCAAGTTCTCCTGTGTCACGGTGTTAACGGGCTTAAAGACGGGAGGGCAAGGGTCATGGTGTGTGTGTGTGCGTGTGTGTGTGTGTGTGCGTGTGTGTGTGTGTGTGTGTGTGTGTGTGTGTGTGTGAGCGTGTGTGTCTCTCTCTCTCTCTCTCTCTCTCTCTCTGTATGTGTGTGTGAGCGTGTGTGTCTCTCTCTGTATGTGTGTTTGTGTGAGTTTGAGTGTATGTGTGTGTGTCTCTCTCTCTCTCTGTGTGTGTGTGTGTCTCTCTGTGTGTGTGTGTGTGTGTGTGTGTGTGTGTGTGTGTGTGTCTCTCTCTCTCCCTGTATGTGTGTGTGTGAGAGAGTGAGTTTGATTGTGTGTGTCTCTGTCTCTGTATGTGTGTGTTTGTGTGAGTTTGAGTGTGTGTGTATGTCTCTCTCTCTCTGTATGTGTGTGTTTGTGTGAGTTTGAGTGTGTGTGTGTGTCTCTCTCTCTCTGTGTGTGTGTGTGTGTGTGTGTGTGTGTCTCTCTCTCTCTGTGTGTGTGTGTGTGTGTGTGTGTCTCTGTCTCTGTCTCTGTCTCTCTCTCTCTCTGTGTGTGTGTGTGTGTGTGTGTCTCTGTCTCTGTCTCTGTGTGTGTGTGTGTGTGTGTGTGTGTGTGAAATTAGACAGCCTGGCCTACTGGGCCTTCCTCTATCGGCCCCATCCCAACTGGAAGCTAAAAGTAGATCGGCCCGAAATAACACACACACACACACACACACACAGAGACACTACACACTCACACTCACACACACTTACTTGATCACACACACACAGGCTCACACAAACACTCACTCCATCACACACACACGGAGACACTTACTTGATCACACACACACACTCACACAGGCTCACACACTTACTTGATCACACACACACACTCACACAGGCTCACACACTTACTTGATCACACACACACAGGCTCACACTACTTACTCGATCACACACACACACACACACACACACACACAGGATCACACACTCTCACTCGATCTCACACACACACACAGACACTATGCACTCACACACACACAAACACACACACTACTTACA
>NW_027648524.1:40000-47500 GCF_949987685.1 Ammodytes marinus
CACACACACACACACAGTTACACACACACACACAGTTACACACACACACACACACACACACCGTTACACACACACACACACACACACACACACAAACACACACACACACACAGTTAAACTAACAGCTGACACTCAGGACAAATACAGAAGGTTTAGTCAACAGCCGCGGTCAGTTTCCTGTAAATGTTAATGACTCACTCATGACATCACTGCTTTGTCATCAGTCAGCAAACTGATTTCTTCTGACCGGAAATTATTTTTTCCACCCTTTTGACAGTGAGTGTATTATCATGGTTTTTGGAAAGTTTTGCAAGGAGTAGCCTGTCCTTTCCCTTAAAGCTGGGGTGGAGGATTTCTGATTGGTCAAAGTTAACATGAGCTGTACACTTTGACCAATCAGAGCGAGACCCCCCCCCCCGATTCTCTGTTCTTATTGGCTGTTGTTGGGACTGTCCATTCACTTTGGCACGACTTTGTTGGTGTAGAGCGTGTCAGGGAGGGACCATAGGGGAGGGACCAAAGAGAACAAGTGGAGCGGTTGAGGTATTTGGATTCGAATCTCTATCCCAACTGCCATTTTCTCCCCAAATCCTCCACCCCAGCTTTAATGTCAACAAAGTTAATATTTTGATAACATGTTAGGAACCATGATGTCCAAAGCATGAATATCCTATAATACATCTCTCCATCTCTAACTCCTCTTGTCATCACTTTTTTTTTTAAAGATAATTTTTTGGCATTTTCAAGCTTTATTAGACAGTACAGAGTTGAAATGGGGAGACAGACAGAGAGAGAGAGAGAGGGGAGGGGGGGGGATGACCTGCAGTTAAGGTCCACGGGTCGGATTTGAACCCGCGACCACTGCAATGAAGGCCGGAGCCAATATGGTACACGCTCTATCCACTACACCACCGGAGCACCCCTAGTCATAACTTTTAGCAGAACACCTTTGTAGCTTTGGGATTAACGTTGCAGGTACTGTTGGGCCAACTTGCTGTTTGTCTTCTTGTTTCCCTATACTTTTTTTTTTTTTTAAGATATTTTCTTTTGGCATTTTTATGCTTTATTGATAGTGTAGAGACAGAGTTGAAATGGGGCAGAGAGGGGAGTGACATGCAGAGAACGACCGCGGGCTGGAATCGAACCCGGGTCCACTGCTGGCCGAGGCCCATGGGGGGGGACGCCCTACCAACTGAGCTAAGGGCGCCCCCCCACACTCGATTTATTTTAAGAGCACACACAGTACAGACAGGTAGAGTGGATCATGAGGAGATATTCACTGATTTTGACACAAAGTGATTTTGACAACAAGCGTTCTCCAGAATCACTGACTACACCTTTAACTGCCCATGTATAAATTGCAATCAAGTCTTTGGTTGCGTTCCGAATCTCATACTTTCTACTATATAGTTTGGTAGAAAAAAGATTTAGGATGTCCCGATTCTTGTGGCCAGATTTAGGATGGTTAGAAGTACCCGGATGTCCTACTTCATGTGGCCAAGATTGTTAGTGTTGAAAAGTGCATCCTATTTGGGCAATTCTGACCCGCAATCCAGTGCGCACGTGAAGTGACGTCACATCGACGAAGCCTCCATATGAAAACAAACGGGGATGAGACGGATATAAAAGCAAGATCAAGGAGCAATGTTATGATGAAATAAGAGAGTGAAGTATGTCCCAATAGTATGCCTACTGCATCCTAACTAGATTATTTTTATCGTCGGATGTAGTATGTAGAATAGAAAAAAGAAAGAGTATGAGATTCAGAACGCAACCATAGTTTTTTGTTTGTGAGCGTTTAGTTATTTTCTCCTCATCACTCTAGTAGCGGTAGCATATTTAGCCTATTGCAAAATGGCGTAACATTACACTGTTGATGCTATGATGGAGAACCTAACCCCCCAAATACTGAGCATGATTCACACGCTTGGTAGTTTACTGTGTCAGTGGCTACACACACACACACACACACACATTCAGAGAAACACACACCGAAACATACACACACACATTCAGAGAAACAAATACACGTACAGAGAGAGAGAGAGACACACAATTACACACATATAGACACACACACACACTCACTGACACACACACACACACACACACACACACACACACACACTTAGAGAAACACACACGCTCACTGACACACACATACAGAGAGAGAGACACACACACACACACACACACACAGAAACATTCAGAGACACACACACACAGAAACATTCAGAGAAAGACACACACACACACACACACACACACACACACAGAGACACACACACATAGAGAGAGACACACACACACACACACACACGTATGCCTTCTGGTATTCATGGGGGATCTTAAAGAGGAGTTTATGTTGGTGTGGAGCTGTGGCTGTCACTCACATAACTGACCAATCAGAGCAAGGCAGTGAGAGTTTAATCTGAGACGTCATCCTCCAAGTTCACACACACACACACACTCTCGCACACACACATACAGAGAGAAACACACACACACACACACAGCCTTACACACACACACACACACACACACACACACACACACACACACACACACACACACAGCCTTACACACACACACACACACACACAGCCTCACACACACACACACAGCCTTACACACACACACTCTCTCACACACACACACACACACACACAGCCTCACACACACATACAGAGAGAAACACACACACACACACACAGCCTTACACACACACACTCTCACACACACATACAGAGAGAGACACACACACACACACACACACTCTGGTCGGAGGATGTCCTCTGAGTTTCCCGTCGTCATGGTGACCTTCCCTAGAGGAAGTTGCTATGGGCACCCTGGCACAGAGCGTCCAGCTGTGTGTGTGTGTGTGTGTGTGTGTGTGTGTGTGTGTGTGTGTTTCTCTCTCTCTGTGTGTGTGTGTGTGTGTTTCTCTCTGTGTGTGTGTGTGTGTGTGTGTGTGTTTCTCTCTCTCTGTGTGTGTGTGTGTGTGTGTGTGTGTGTGTCTTTCTCTGTATGTGTGTGTGTGTGTGTGTGTGTGTGTGTGTGTGTCTTTCTCTGTATGTGTGTGTGTGTGTGTGTGTGTGTGTGTGTGTCTTTCTCTGTATGTGTGTGTGTGTATAAATAGCTCTCAGGCCTTCATCAGTTTTGGGTTTCAGTAGCAGCTGCTCACACACACACACACACACACATACACACACACATCAAAACACACACACACGAACAGACAGACAGACAGACAGACAGACAGACAAGTAAATTAATTGTGAGACAGGTGTTGAGGCTCCAGGTTGACTGAGGTGATATGGACGGGCCTTTGAGCTTCTAAGTGTGTGTGTGTGTGTGTGTGTGTGTGTGTGTGTGTGTGTGTGTGTGTGTGTGTGTGTGTGTGTGTGTGTGTGTGTGTGTGTGTGTGTGTGTGTGTGTGTGTGTGTGTGTGTGTGTGTGTGTGTGTGTGTGTGTGTGTGTGTGTGTGTGTGTGTGTGTGTGTTATGATGCGTCTCTGATATGATATGAGTAACAGCTGCTTCTGTATTTTGTCCCGTTTGAAAATGAAACTGAAGACCTATGCATTTTTCCTATTGTTTTTTGTGCCCTTAATTTGGGGTATTAATAGTTATTATCCAACTTGCCTCCTATCAGTACAAGCACTTCAATACCAGTGAAGGAATTGTGTATTTTATTTTGGTAGATTTTTCCGATAATCAACATTACTTTCAAAATAAACTAATAGTCGACCAATCAAAAGACAGACATGGCGATGACAATATCATAGTCGCAGAGTTCAACACAATGTATTATGTAATGTTTTTTGTGTAAATAAAATTAAAATTGAACCTCTTAAACCTGCAGTGTGTAGAATGTTGGGTTTTATTTCCTAGCAGATTTTGTAGAAAGTAATTATAATATCCATAAGTATGTTTAATTAAGTGCATAATAGCTGATAAAAATGTTTTGAATTATTTTTTTTTCCCTTACAAAGGGTCTCATATACAGGTATGTCCATATTTCTGCATATTTTGGACCAAGGCCTAGTGCCGCCATCTTGAAAGTGTCATAGTTGGAATGTCATCAGGTGCATTGTTTAAAATTTAGAATTGTTCTTGTCCTTGAAGGCCACTGTAGCTTCTGTTATTATTCTAAAGGGGTGGGGTTACCCAGGGAGCGTTGCATTCTAGAACTTTGTAGAACTTTCTTGATGATGTCATATTACACACTGCACCTTTAAATATTGGCCAAACTGTTCCACGGACATCATGAAATAAAAGTCTAAAAGGAAAAATTATTTATTCCTTATTTCACCTTTGACCTGGGATCATTACTGTTTTACCATATGGATAACACTTCTCTCTCTCTCTCTTTCTGTGTGTGTGTGTGTGTGTGTGTGTGTGTGTGTGTGTGTGTGTGTGTGTGTGTGTCTGTTCCTGTGTGTGTGTGTGTGTGTGTGTGTAGGCGAGGATAGCGTTTCTTCAGGGCGAGAGGAAAGGACAAGAGAACCTGAAGAACGATCTGGTTAGAAGAATAAAAATGTTAGAATACGCTTTAAAACAAGAAAGGTAAGAACTCATTACAACCACACACACACACACAGGAACAGACACACACACACACACACACACACACACAGGAACACACACAGGAACAGACACACACACACACACACACACACACACACACACACAGGAACAGACACACACACACACACACACACACACACACACACAGGAACAGACACACACACACACAGGAACAGACACACACACACACACACACAGGAACACACACACACACACACAGGAACAGACACACACACACACTCTTACTCACTCTTCTCACTCTCTCTCTCTCTCTCTCTCTCTCTCTCTCTCTCTCTCTCTCTCTCTCTCTCTCTCTCAGACACACACACATACTCACTCACTCAATCACTCACTCACACACACTCTCGCACACAGGCACACATACACACTCACACACACAGTCTCACTCACACACACAGTCTCACTCACTCACTCACTCACTCACTCACTCACTCACTCGCTCACTCACACACTGAAAAATAAATCTGTGAAAGCCTAGGCTCTGTAAACTTGCACATAAAGAACGGGCCACCGTAGCTAGCAACATGCCAGTTTTTTTTCCACCACACACAGTATAGTAGAGCTGCAACTAACGATTATTTTGATAATCGATTAATCTGTCGATTATTTTCTCGTTTTGGCCCGTAAAATGTCAGAAAATGGTGAAAAATGTTGATCAATTTTCCAAAGTCCATGTTGACGTCCTCAAATGTATTGTTATGTCCAAAACACACAGATATTTCAGTTTACTGTCATAATAGGATTAAAGAAACCAGAAAATATTCACATTTGAGAAGCTGAAATCAGAGAATTTGGAATTTTTTTTAATTAAAATATTACTTAAAACTATTAATCGATTATCAAAATAGTTGGCGATTATTTTAGTAATCGATTCGTCGATTAATCGTTGCAGCTCTACAGTACAGACAGGTAGTGGATCATGAGGAGATATTCACTGATTTTGACAACAAGCGTTCTCCAGAATTACTGTCTCCACCTTTACATTGGCCTCACACAGTCTGTGACTTCCACTGATATTCTTTTGGATTCATTGTGATGTTTAAATCTGTTGGTTGGTGATAAAATGTTAATTATGTTTTTTATTTTTATTTTTTTCCTCCCCAGAGCTAAATATCACAAGTTAAAATATGGGACAGAGTTAAACCAAGGAGAGATGAAGATGCCCAGCTTTGAATCAGGTGGGAGATCTGTCTGTCTGTCTGTCTGTCTGTCTGTCTGTCTGTCTGTCTGTCTGTCTGTCTGTCTGTCGATGCCCAGCTTTGAATCAGGTGGGAGATCAAACCAAAAGGATTTTTAATTTTAGAAGGACAACGTTACATCCTTACATCTCCTCCTTCAAGCATATTCATAATGTTATTAAACGTGTGTGTGTGTGTGTGTGTGTCTGTGTGTGTGTGTGTGTGTGTGTGTGTGTGTGTGTGTGTGTGCGTGTGTGTGTGTCTCTGTCTGTCTGTCTGTCTGTCTGTCTGTCTGCGTGTGTGTTTGTGGGTGTCTGTCTCTGTGTGTGGGTGTGTGTGTCTGTCTATCTGCGCGTGTGTGTGTGGGTGGGTGTCTGACTGTGTGTGTCTGTCTGTCTGTTTGTCTGTCTGTCTGTCTGTCTGTCTGTCTGTCTCCTACAGAAACCAAAGACTCCGAGGTCTCAGCTGTTCCTGCCAACAGTCAGCTCACCTGGAAACAAGGAAGACAACTACTCAGACAGTAAGTCAAGCTGCTACCTCTGACCATCACTCTGGTTGCGTTCCGAATCGCATACTTTCTACTATATAGTATGTAGAAAAAAGATTTAGGATGTCCCGATTCTTGTGGCCAGATTTAGGATGGTTAGAAGTACCTGGATGTCCTACTTCATGCGGCCAAGATTGTTAGTGTTGAAAAGTGCATCCTATTTGGGGCAATTCTGACCCACAATCCAGTGCGCACGTGAAGTGACGTCACATCGACGAAGCCTCCATATGAAAACAAACGGGGATGCGACGGATATAAAAGCAAGAGGCAAGATCAAGGCGCAATGTTATGATGAAATAAGAGAGAAAAGTATGTCCCAATAGTATGCCTACTGCATCCTAACTAGATTCTTTTTATCGTCGGATGTAGAATAGAAAAAAGAAAGAGTATGCGATTCGGAACACAACCCATCACTCTGTTAATACCAAGCCCCAACCTCAGGGATTTTTACCAGCATCCAATAAGGAAGTGACCACAACTGTAGTAACCAGGAAGTGCCACTAGGGGGGTGGTACCAAGACCGAGCAGTTTTTCTTTGACTCACTTGTTAGACAGGCCGTTTTCAAAGTCTTATTAAAACCTATTTACAACCTGGGCCACAAAACCATTTTAGTCTGTATGTTTAGGTCATATCTCCATGACAACACTGAGGGGGGTGAATTTTTTTGGACCACGCTAGAGATAAGTCAATGGACAGGAACTATAGCTGTAATATTTATAATAATTGGTTAACTTTTCTTTTAGATCATTTTGGCATTTTCAAGCTTTATTAGACAGTACAGAGTTGAAATGGGGAGACAGAGAGAGAGAGAGAGAGAGAGAGAGAGAGAGAGAGAGAGGGGGATGACCTGCAGTAAATCTGGCCACAGGAATCGGGACATCCTAAATGTTTTTTTCTACTACCATACTAAATAAAGTATGGGGATTGGAACGCAGGGTTAGTTTCCTATCATATTGTGTGTGTGTGTGTGTGTGTGTGTTTCTCTGAGTGTGTGTGTGTGTTTCTCTGAATGTGTGTGTTTCTCTGAATGTGTGTGTGTGTGTTTATCTGAATATGTGTGTGCGTTTCTCTGAATGTGTGTGTGTGTGTGTGTTTATCTGAATATGTGTGTGTGTGTTTCTCTGAATGTGTGTGTGTGTGCGTTTCTCTGAATGTGTGTGTGTG
>NW_027648524.1:57500-59286 GCF_949987685.1 Ammodytes marinus
GTACACACACGCACACACACACACACACACCCCTACGATACATATGGTGCACACACACACACACACACACACACACACACACACACACAGACCCCTACGATACATATGGTACACACACACACACACACACACACACCCCTACGATACATATGGTACACACACACACACACACACACACACACACCCCTACGATACATATGGTACACACACACACACACACCCCTACGATACATATGGTACACACACACACACACACACACACACACCCCCCTACGACACATATGGTACACACACACACACACACACACTCACACACACACACACACACACACACACAGACCCCTACAATACATATGGTACACACACACACACACACACACACACACGCACACACACACACCCCTACGATACATATGGTACACACACACACACACACACACAGACCCCTACGATACATATGGTACACACACACACACACACACACACACACACACACACACACACACACACACACAGAGACCCCTACGATACATATGGTACACACACACACACACAGACCCCTACGATACATATGGTACACACACACACACACAGACCCCTACGATACATATGGTACACACACACACACACACACACACACACACACACACACAGACCCCTACGATACATATGGTACACACACACACACACACACACACACACACACACACACACACACACACACACACACACACACACAGAGACCCCCTACGATACATATGGTACACACACACATACACACACACACACACACACACACACACACACACACACACACACACACACACACACAGAACAGGCATACAGGTTATAGCCTTGCACAAACACACACCTGTAGCTCAGTGTAATGACAGAATAAGGAACAGACTAAAATTAATATATACCATCCACCTTTTTTTCTACTTATTTAAAAAACTAAACTCTTTAAAAAAACCTTACTTTCCAAAAAGTATTATACCACCCACTAACAGGCCCCTCCCCTTTCTCCCCCTCTCTGGTCCAATCAGATGCGAGTGTTCTTGCGGGCTCGTGGCCGGGTCACTCAGACGCCGTGTGGGGGATTGGCTTACAGCGGCATCAAGAACCGCAAGATGTATTAACCTGTGTTTGTGTCTCTCTCTCCCCCTCTCTCTCTCTCTCTCTCTCCCTATCCCTCTCTCTCTCCTATCTCCCTCTCTCTCTCTCTCCCCCTCTCTCTCTCTCTCTCCCTCTCTCTCTCTCCCCCCCTCTCTCACCCTCCACCCCTCTCTCTCTCCCTATCTCCCTATTCCCCTCTCTCCCCCCCTCTCTCTCTCTCTCTCCCCATCTCCCTATCCCTCTCTCCCCCCCCCTCTCTCTCCCTATCTCTCCCTCCTTATCTCTCTCCCTATCTCTCTCTCCCTCTCTCCTCCCCCCCCCCTCTCTCTCTCTCTCTCTCCCTCTCTCTCTCCCCCTCTCTCTATACCTCTCTCTCTCTCTCCCCCTCTCTCTCTTCTCTCTCTCTCTCTCTCTCCTCTCTCCCCTCTCTCTCTCTCTCTCTCTCTCTCTCTATCCCTATCCCTCTCTCTCCCCCTCTCTCTCTCTTCCCCCCCCCCTCTCTCTCTCTCTCTCTCTCTATCCCTATCCCTCTCTCATCCAATCAGATGCCAGTGTTCTTGCGGGCTCGTGGTTGGGTCACACAGACGCCGTGTGGGGATTGGCTTACAGCGGCATCAAGAACCGCCTCCTCTCCTGCTCCGCTGACGGAACCGTCAAACTGTGGAACCCC
>NW_027648524.1:61986-71986 GCF_949987685.1 Ammodytes marinus
CCGCCACACTTTCATTTTTAATTTTTTTTTATATATGTATATTTTACTATTTAAAAAATATAGGCTACATGTATACATTTCATTTGCAATGCGCGAGTTTCACTTGGAAACAATAGCATTTGCGCATAAAAATCTTTAACGTGTGATTCGCGCTGTGATCTCAAGAAACAATATTTCCTTCAATCATGGACGTACTGTATTATGAAAGCGCCGCTTGAGGGATCGAGGCTTCAATCTCCCCGAGTCAATCAGCCCCTCCCCCTGCGGTGTCAACACGCGCTGTGACTGTATTGCCTTTGAACACTCTCATTTTTTCAAAGTAAACGCTTCGGACCCCGCGGGACACTCAGTTAAGAGCATCGAGGGGGCGCCGAGAGGCAGGGGCTGGGACAGACGGTAGCTCGCCTCGCGGCGGACCGTCAGCTCGATCCCGAGATCCAACTACGAGCTTTTTAACTGCAGCAACTTTAAGATACGCTATTGGAGCTGGAATTACCGCGGCTGCTGGCACCAGACTTGCCCTCCAATGGATCCTCGTTAAAGGATTTAACGTGTACTCATTCCAATTACAGGGCCTCGAAAGAGTCCTGTATTGTTATTTTTCGTCACTACCTCCCCGAGTCGGGAGTGGGTAATTTGCGCGCCTGCTGCCTTTCCAGCAGAGCACCCTCTGCTGGAAAGAATATTGTGAGCTATCCTTTGTGATTGTAGTCACAGTTATTGAAAGTTATTAAACAAAAGGGCGCTTGTGTTCACTCTTTTGAACCACAGGTAACCACCACCTTTGCTTAATTTTTTTGATGGCTCAAATGTGTATCATAGAAAATTATTTATTCATTAACCATTCATAAGTGTGTTAAACTCCATCTTAATCACCATTTATATAGGAATAGTGTTCCTCAAAGTACACCAGATTGATGCATTTAACATTTAAAAGGTACAACATTTTCTTCCGGGGGAGCATACCCCCGGACCCCCCTAGGGGGGTCGGGGTCCCCCCCCCCCACACTTTCAAAAAATTCTGTGGGAAACACTGTTATTATATTCTAATATTTTAAGATACTGGATTTTTTTTATTCCACGAGCTGTAAGCTGTAATCATCAACATCAAACCAAAAGAAAGGCCTGACATGTTTGACTTTCTGTAATGAATCTAGAATATATGAACGTTTCACTTTTTGAATGGACTTTTCCATGATATTCTAATTGTTTTAGATGCACCTGTGATGATATATCTATATAATATTGAGTCTGATTCAGAATTTTTTTTAAATTTGGAGGCGCCCTCAGCTCAGTTGGTAGGGCGTCCCCCCCATGGGCCTCGGCCAGCAGCGGACCCGGGTTCGATTCCAGCTCGCGGTCGTTCTCTGCATGTCACTCCCCTCTCTGCCCCATTTCACCTCTGTCTCTACACTATCAATAAAGCATAACAATGCCCAAAAAAAAAGAGACACACCATATAGCAGTGCTAAAGTGACCATAAGACACCTTTTTGACTTTGTATTTTTGGCTTAACATTTACCTTTAGTTCAATTTCTTCTACTTTCCCTGAGATCTCATAACAGATTTCCTCCATATATAGAGTACTAGAGAACTCCATGAGCCACATATCAAAGCAGGGGGCCATCTCCTTATTCCAAACCTTCAGAATAATTTTTTTTTAATGTCCCCTACTGGATAGACGACTGTGGCTCAGGTGGTAGAGCGGGTCGGCCGATGATCAAAGGGTTGGAGGTTCGATCCCCGCCCTGCCACCTGTGTCATAGTTGTTGTGTCCTTGGGCAAGACACTTCACCCACCTTGCCTCGTGTGAATGTCGATAGTTAGCCTGCTGCTATCGGTGTATGAATGCGTGTGTGAATGGTAACGTGTAAATGGGAACAGGTCTCCCTTGCAAAAGAGTCTTCGGTCTCAATGGGATTTACCTGTAGAAATAAAGGTTAAGAAGACAAAGCCTAAACAAAATTTAAAAAAAATTAATAATATTTGAATTGACACCCAGATTGCCTAACCATTCATTCCCTCACTGTTTAGGTCACGACTGCTCTCTGCGCCTGTGGAACTTGGACAGTAAAACGTGCGTTCAGGAGATCACCGCTCACCGGAAGAAGAGTGAAGAGGCCATCTATGACGTAGCCTTCCACCCCTCTAAGGCCTACATCGCTTCAGCCGGGGCGGACGCACTCGCAAGGGTCTATGTCTGAAATACACAGGGCCGAGGGGGCGAGAGACATACACACACACAGGCAGAGAGAGAGAGAGAGAGAGGGCTTGCAAGGGTATATGTCTAAAATACACAGGGCCAAGGGGAGAGAGACATACACACACACAGGCAGAGACATAGAGAGAGAGAGAGAGAGAGAGAGAGAGAGGGCTCGCGAGGGTATATGTCTAAAATACACAGGGCCAGGGGGCAAGAGACATACACACACACAGGCAGAGAGAGAGAGAGAGAGAGAGAGAGAGAGAGAGAGAGAGAGAGAGAGAGAGAGAGAGAGAGAGAGAGAGAGAGAGAGAGAGAGAGAGGAAAGTCACACACACACAAACAGTATTCAGGTTTGTTCAGCTCTATGAACACAGAATATATATATTAAAAGACTGAAGGGATTCTCCATCACGCGACTGAACACACACACACACACACACACACACACACACACACTCTGAAAAACACAAACACACACACACATACACAGTGAAACACAAACAAACACACACACGTTCTTGTACTTCTATCTTTGTGAGGACAATTTAAGAAGGAAAAATTGAGCGACAGGTAAAATGTCACTTTCCCAAATAAATGTCCTCACTCCGAAGGTTAAAAAAACTAAAACTGGTCCTCATAAAGATACCTGTACAAGTACACACACTCTGAGACACACACACACACACACACACTGAGAAACACACACACACACACACACACACACACACACTGAGAAACACACACACACAGATCTGAGCGTTCTCCCTCCGACTGACTAAAGAGACTGAATGGTTGTGCAGCAGAATCGTTGTTAAGGTGGAAATTTAGCAGCTCACCTGTCTGTCTGTCTGTCTGTCTAGATGACACAACACTACACTATGGCCCCTTCCCCTCCATTATAACACTAGTCTGACCTCTTGACCCATAGACAGACAGACAAGCAGACAGACAGACAGACAGACAGACAGACAGACAGACAAGCGGACAGACAGACAGATAGACAGCACAGAACAATGCACTTAAAGGAAAAATCCCCCCACGATCACTCAGCTTTAATTTTTTTTCTTCTTTTAAACGTTTAAAAGTCATATCAAGATCCCGCTGCTTCACACATAAAAATAAAATCAGGTTTTAAATTTAAAAAAAACCTCACAATCAAAGAGATAATTGTCCTATGTACTCAGAAATGTTGTAGTTTACGGTGGATGTCGAAAATACTCGAAAAGAACGTTTATTAGTATTCGATAGTGACGTATTGAGGCTCAACGGTTAATTCAAATAGACCTAGTTTTGAATTCCAGTTGAAGTAAATTTTATTCTTTCACAAAGTTACACTGCCAGACATTTTAGGGTCTTAAGTATTTTAGTTTTTTAGGGCTAAGAGGGTGAAAAATAATACGAGGAGGACATTTTTCAGAGCTGCTAAAAACACAAGCGTTGGTGTTTTGAATGTCAGGTTGCTGCATAGTTTAAAATCTAAAAAAATCAAATTTAACGGTTTGTTTAGTGTCTGTGTTCGTCTCTGCTCCGTTACTGAAGTGAAACCATGTTAAAGAAAGTGTTAAAAAGGTCCAGAGACACTTTGGGAATCATTTGGAATCAAGGACTGCAGGATAAATCAGTTATATTCAGCCTGGCTGCGCCCGCCTACCTACTTCCGGCCAAATTTCATTTTCCCTTCAGTAGTCAGTCTGGTGACGGGGCGTATTAGTGGGATTCTGCTCGAACAAATTTCTGTGTGTCCAATCAGCGAACAGAGCGAGTGGCTGAGAACGATGACGTCGAAGTCGCGCTCCAGTTTCAGTTGCCAGAAGCCGGCTCATGACACACGTGACGACCAAACGTTATGCGATTGGTTGGCTAATCCAGAGTGGCACTGGGCAGATCCAATAGTGTTAAACTTTAACAGACACCCGCCTCCAAGTGAGTGAACGTTTGCCAATTACAGCACTGCCAGACCTTCTGTACAAATGAAATGAAGTACGATGGTCTGGTAGCACCAGGCTATGAAAGAGGGGGATTTTTTCCTTTAAATCTGCTTTGAAAATCACAGAAACGGAACCAGACGTGGTTAATTTGTCATATTTTAATTTTTTTTTTTAAATCTTGAGATCAATGAACAGCTGAAATTTCTAAGTGTTTTTAAATAATTTTTAAAAATTAAGAAATTAAAGGTGGAGTGAGTCAGTGATTCTGTAGAACTTTTGTTGTCAAAATCACTTTTTGTCAAAATCATTGAATATATATATATCCTGAGTGAATAAATGCCTAGGCTGTGGATTAATTAACACTGGACTATCTCCCAGCTCACACACAGTACAGACGGGTAGTGGATCATGAGGAGATATTCACAATTTATTTTTTTTTTTTAAAGATATTTTTTTTTTGGCATTTTTATGCTTTATTGATAGTGTAGACAGAGGTGAAATGGGGCAGAGAGGGGAGTGACATGCAGAGTACGACCGCGGGCTAGAATCGAACCCGGGTCCGCTGCTGGCCGAGGCCCATGGGGGGGGACGCCCTACCAACTGAGCTAAGGGCGCCCCCTGAGATATTCACTGATTTTGACCAAAAAAGTGATTTTGACAACAAGCGTTCTCCAGAATCACTGACTACACCTTTTTTTAAAGTACAATAAACGACCACATCACGTTAAAAAAACAACATTTTCTGTGTCTGTGACGAGGTGAGAGCTGATTGGATATCAGGGCCTTGAATGGAGCGATTTGATTGGTCGATAAAACCTGCCAGCTAAAGAGAGATGAAGCATTCAGACGTTACTGTAGTTACATGTGGACGTTTATCTGTTTTGTGTAAAATAAATCTAGTTTTTATAATCGTTTTTATAAACAGATTCTGGGTTGGTGTCGTTCCCCCGTCCAGCCATGACATCACACACACACACACACACACACACAGACACACACACACAGACACACACACACGGACATACGCGCACACACACACACACACAGACACACACACACACACACACACACACATACGGACATACGCGCACACACACATACAGACAGACATACACACACACACACACGGACATACGCGCACACACACACACACACACACACACACACACACACACACACACACACACACAGACACACACACACACACACACACAGACATACGCGCACACACACTAAAATGCACACACACACTGATAGAGAGACTGACAGACGCAGACAGACACACACACAGACACAGCCACAGACGCAGGCACTCACACACACTGAAACGCACACACACACTGACAGAGAGACTGACAGAGACACACACACAGACCCAGCCACACACACAGACGGATACATACACACATACGGATGCAGACACACTCACACATACACACACACACATGCTCTCCATCTACTAACTGTTTTACCGTCACACACACACACGTCCCCGTTTGGTTCATAATGATGGCGTCTGGTTCCTTGAGTGCGACAGAGTTTTATGGCCACTTTGAGAGGGAGAAATGTCTACAAAATTAATCAAATTAAGTCAAAATTGTTCAAGAATTAGTCGTAAATTATGAAAAATTAAGTTAAAATTCTACGAAGAAATGAAGTGGCATTATAAGGCTTTGGTTTTATTCTAGTGAATGAAATATCTGTTAAAGGTGCAGTGTGTAATATGACATCATCAAGAAAGTTCTACAAAGTTCTAGAATGCAACGCTCCCTGGGTAACCCCAACCCTTTTGAATAATAACAGAAGCTACAGTGGCCTTCAAGGACAAGAACAATTCTAAATTCTAAACAATGCACCTGATGACATTCCAACCAACATGGATGCCTCCATAAGACTTGCCCGCTCAATGTACAAAATGTAATATTAATATTTGTAATTCTCCGCTCAGGAGGATAATTCAGATTATTGGCAGAGGGGATTTTACACCAATGAGGACATATTTATGAATGAGGATATTGATTTTAGCTAATAAATTACTTAAAATGTTACACAGTGTCCCTTTAACTAAACTTAACTTATTACATTCTAGAACTTTCTTGATGATGTCATATTACACACTGCCCCTTTAAGCACATGTTTTGTTAATATGTTTAGCGGAATTATGATTTTTCTCCTAAAATTATGGCTTTTATGACTTTTTTTTTTTTTCTCAATGTGGCCGTAACACTCTGTCATACCGAAGAGGAGGGAGAGAGGGAGAGGAGTCTCTAAAAAAAAACTTTACTTTGAAAATCTTTTATTTATTGCATCACTTCATTTTCAAACCCAATAACTAAAAATCCGAATCAATGAACTCTTTTATTTCCTTTAATTGTTTCCAGAAGACCTCAGAAAACAATTAAGAAATTGGAAATAAAGATTGAAACAAACTCGGTCCAAAAACTGAAAAAAGACCCAGATTAGACATATTAAAAAAATTGCTTTGTGTAATGAATCTGGAATATATGAATGGTCCACTTTTTGAATGGACTTTTCCATGATATTCAAAACAATTTAAATGCACCTGTATATAAAAATATGGGATGAATTGTATTAGCAGTTTGAGAGGCAACTTCTGGTAATTAAATTGGAAGTACTAGAATTTACGAACCATCAAAAAGCACCTTGAAGGCAGCATTGGTGTCACAGTCTAAATCCTCCCCCTCTTCCTCACTTCACTGTGGGAACTTTTCACTTTTTCTTCATCAACACAAAATCGAGGTTAAACTTATTTATATCATTAGAATTTTTCTTGTTTTAGTCTCCAGGAGAAATGGACCAATCAGAGGCTGTTAAAACAAAACGCTGCCTCGTGATTGGCTGATCAGAAACACCAGTTTGTATTTCATCTTTGTCGTTTGTTTATTTTTATTGATTTTTATTTCTTTAAACTTTTGAAGGGATTTCTAACGCGAGCGACTTCAACGATCGAATCACAAACGAGAATTTATTTTTGTTTCCACCACCCCACCATGAGTCCGACGCTACTACAGCTCCCTGTGTAAACTAAAAGAACCCTTTTATGTTTGTGTAATAATTTGCATGATTAATAAAACAATAAAAGTATTTTTTCTAGTCTTCCAAAAAAAAACGGAGAAAAAAAAATCAGTTTGCGATGAGTTTTGATGAGTTTTGTAATTTTTTTTTTTTTTTTTTTTTTTTGGATTTTCAAACTATGAAACAGAAAGCAGATTTTAAAGATTGTACCACATAGCAGAATACACGTGTATATAAAATGTCTATAATAACTATTAAATGGTGTACCTGTACAGAGAACAACAGTCCACGCCTCTTTATTTGTTTGTGTTGAGCTATTTTTTATTGATTTTACAACTGAGGGTGCTCCGGTGGCGTAGTGGATAGAGCGCGTACCATATCGGCTCCGGCCTTCGTTGCAGTGGTCGCAGGTTCGAATCCGACCTGTGGACCTTTACTGCAGGTCATCCCCCCTCTCTCTCTCTCTCTCTGTCTCCCCATTTCAACTCTGTACTATCTAATAAAGCTTGAAAATGCCAAAAAAATCTTTAAAAAATAAATAAAAGGGTCACTGTGTAGTTTCAGGGTGAAACAGTAACTTTTCAGGAAGCTTTCTAACTTCAAACAGTGTTCCAGGGATCACATTTTCCCTGTGAGGAAAGTTTGTTTATTCAGTTATGAGAATATACCTTAGAAAATGTTTCACTTCTCTGACACACCCACAAAGTTACACAGTGCACCTTTAACCTTGTATATTTGTTCACAGCATATATTGGACAAAACACATACAGACACACTATAATATTATTTAAATACTAAGACATGTGAAGGATACCCAGCCACCCATCCAAGCTTGTCCTCTTAAAGGTGTAGTCAGTGATTCTGGAGAACGCTTGTTGTCAAAATCAGTGAATATCTCCTCACGATCCGATACCTCATTATATAAAAATCCAATGTTAATACACAGCCTAGGCTCTGTAAACAAGTTACGGCCCTTTGTCAACATCCCCGTTTACAGAGCCTAGGCTGTGTATTAACACTGGCTTATTTTTCCAGACACACCCACAGTACAGACAGGTAGCGGATCTCTTTGAAAGTTAGTTGGTGAACCTTGCATTTATAATATTTTAACATGTTTATTTTGTCATATTTCCTCATTTTAACACATTTTATCTCCAGTTTTTGCTGCTATATAGCGTGCCTAGCCACATGCACAGCCTCTATAACATTATGCCGCCTGCTGCTAGCTTGTACTGGGCTTGTAGCTCACTCACTCACACTCTCTCTCTCTCACACACACACACACACACACACACAACTGTCATGTTTGATGTTAAAGTTCATATTTTACACACTTTACTAGAGTTTTGATTTGAGTAAATTTGTTGATTTTTTCAGTTTATTAACTTATCAATTGAACAATAATCCATAATAATAAATAATGTGACATTCTGGGCGTCAAAATGAGAGACACACACACGCCGTTTAGAAGGACTGTGGATTCCTTTGAAAATTTGGCGGGAAAAAGCTAAGTAAGAGAACCTTGAATTAATTTATAATATTTTACCATGTTTATTTAGTCATATTTCATCATTTTAACACATTTTATCTCCAGTTTTTGCTGCTATATAGCGTGCCTAGCCACATGCACAGCCTCTATAACATTGTGCCGCCTGCTGCTAGCTTGCACTGGGCTTGTAGGTGTTGTTATGGTCGGAGCCTGGACCACAGTCAGCAGTGCGTAGCGGCCGTTCAAGCTAACGTCGCTAACTGTCATGGCATCGAGGTGTTGACGTAGCATAGCCTTTAGCATGTGGTTCTCCCGGCTCAGCTCGGCTTGGTGTCGGCTCAGAGCTTCTCTCTGCAGCACGGCCGCGTTGATGCGACGCGTCAGATGGTGCAGTTCAGTTATCTCCTGCAGGGGGCAGCAGAGGGGGGAAAGGGTTAAAAAAATATACTGGTCCTGCTTTCATTTATATTACAGAGAAAAGTTAGTTGTTATTGATAGGAGTCTTTGGCTGTGTTGTAAAAGCCCTACTAACGTCCTTCCTCCTACATACTCAACATGTATACTATATACTACATACTGTGTACTTAACCATCCATTGTGTTATGTGAGGTTCGTCGCACCGTTTACACTGAAGTATACACAAGCAATAAAGAATTTTAAGTTAAGTTTGAAAAGATGCAATGCATTGTGGGGCAGTTGAGTAGGAAAAGTAACCTATCGATCCATACACAAAATCTTCCCGGAAGTAAGTTCTCATCCGGGCATTTCACAAAGGTCAGCCCCTGTACCTTAGTCTGTCCCTTTGATTAGAGGATAAACTGCTTAACAGCCCCCCTACCTTAGTACCAGACCCTGTACCTTGGTGTGCTCCTTGCCCCCCAGCCCGGCCTCCTGTCTCTGTGTGTGTGTGTGTGTGTGTGTGTGTGTGTCTGTGTGTGTGTGTGTGTGTGTGTTACCTTGGTGTGCTCCCCCCCCTGTCCCGGCGCGGCCTCCTGTCTCTGCTCCTCGGAGGTGAACACTGAAGCTGAGATGTTCTTCTGGTCGTTCTCCAGTCTGCGACACATGTCGGCCACGCGCAAAACCTTCTCTCCCTGAAACAGACAGAGGGAAGTAACAGTACACAGTAAATTCCCCAGTGTTAAATATGCAGTGTCAAACTCCATTAACTCTATCTGAGTTAATATAACAACAGCTGGAGTAGAATGCCTCCTAGTGTTGGTGTCAATTTCGGTAGTTAAAAGACGGGGTGTAGAAAGTACTCTATAAGGCTTTAAATAACACTATACAGTGTATTTTTAACTCTATTTTGAGTTAATTTAACTCTAAAATTGTAACACTTTG
>NW_027648524.1:81986-87605 GCF_949987685.1 Ammodytes marinus
CCATTAGTTATCTACACGCTGTTTACATTAAAATAACGTTGTTTTTCTATCTTTCCGGTGAGAAAACAACTTGGATGAATGTTGTCGCTGCGACTGTCGGCGCTGTGTTTGTGTTTAGTCTCCATAGCAACAGTTCTCTAGTCTAGCCGCCGTGTTATTAGCATTAGCATGAATGATACACAAAACATGAAGGCTAGGTTACATTTAGGCTATTTACTTTATATTTAGGCTTTTATTATACTATCTATGCTTTTTACTAACGTTTAAACCAGTTAATAAGGCTACTTTCAATTCAATTTAATTTAATAAAACAATGTAACGATGTGTGGACAATACCATCTATCGTTTTTTTTATGAACTTTATTGAAAAGTACTCCATATATCTTATCTGCTTACATCAAAATAAAAAATGTAATACATATACATAAATAAAGACATGTAGGCTATACATATATATTAAACATTATAAATAAACAGTAGGCTACAATACTATAAAAAAAATAAAAATAAAAAACGTCATTCCTTCTCAAAAAGATTTTTATATATATTAGTTTTGTTACTTTTTACATTGTCAGTTAGTGCCAATGTACCCCTAGATCACCCACCAACCCAAACCCCCATCAACTTTACATTTTCCTTTTGTTTGTGTACTGTTGTGCTCCTATGTAATGCGCTTTGAGTGCGAGAAAAGCGCTTTATAAATGTAATATATTATAATTATTATTACGGTATTATCGTGTTTTTCCGTTAGGAGGCGCTGCAGCGTCATCACGCCACCGCAGCCGGGGAAAAACCGGAAGCGGCAGTGACGTGTTTTTGTTTTGAAAGAGGGAAATTTAAAAGTGTCCGGCGTTAAATTAACCTGCAAAATAAACACTGAAGAAAACCCGGAATAAATCCTGTTTTAAAGACGGGATAATGCCCGCAGAGTGACTCCATTCACATCTGGAGGGACCGTAAGTCTTTTAAAACAATATACTAACAAACATGGCGTCGAATTATGAATAGAAACGATTGTTATTTTCTTCTTCGGAAAACTGACTTCAATTCTACATTGTCTCTATGTCTGGATAGATTTAAACAGCTCTGGAAACACTCCAAAATGTTCAGTGTCTTTCGTTTTACTATTTATAGGCATATGTTTGAGTAGAATGAACATTTTGGTTTTATAATGTAAACTACTGACAACATTTCTACCAAATTCAAATACATTTTTTTGTCATTAAAGAGCATTTTCAATAAGTTTTGTAGAGATGAAGATTGAAGGAAAATCCAGACTGGTCTCTTAATTTTTTTTCCGGAGCTGTATATTCATGTTGTTAAATACTTCACTACATTATTTTATACTCTAGCATTAAGTTATAATGTCGCGTGACTTTAATATAATGCATTTTATTCATTAACCAACCGTCAAATGTTTTTTAATGTCGAACTTTTTCGGGAATTTAAAATATGAAAAATTAACAAAATCTTGTTCCAGTCACCGAAAGAAAAAATACACAGATACAAATATTGACAATGATACAGTTTTAATAATACATTTGATATAATATACAGCTCTGTAAAAAAAATGAAGAGACCACTCCAAATGTTCAGTGTCTCTCGTTTTACTATTTATAGTCATATGTTTGAGTAGAATGAACATTTTGGTTTTATAATATAAACTACTGACAACATTTCTACCAAATTCCAAATAATTTTCTGAGAAAAATCCATTTACTGGTCTTTAAATTTTTTCCGGAGCTGTATATTTATGTTGTTAACTACTTCACTACATTACTTCATACTCGAGCATTAAGTTCGATTATGTTTACCGTGTGTGTGTGTGTGTGTGTGTGTGTGTGTGTGTGTGTGTGTGTGTGTGTGTGTGTGTGTGTGTGTGTGTTTTAGGTTCTCTTCAAACCAACATGAAGAAGAAGGAGCGGAGGTCGAAGCTCACAGAGGAGTGTGAGTCTTTCATTTCAACAATGATCTAATGAAATGTTTATTATACCGTCACTGTCTGAATGTTTTTATGTCCTAGAATTACCGTGTGATGTTCTTGTTGTTTTAGCTTTGTCCAATGTGTAGGCCAAGGTTTTACTGTGTTTTTACTGTGTCATATTGTTGTTGTCTACTGGTTAAGCAAAATGTAGCACAATGCCCAAGACAAATTTCCTTAACAGGGCAATAAAGTTTACCCCCCCTGACATGTTGCAAGACTTTCTTTAAACTGCATTTACAGGTCACAAGGGATATCGGTTATTTACTGCTATCAAGTAAATTTTAGAAATCGGTTCATCCTAGCCTGAGAAAAGGCAGAAAGAGTGTTTTATGGTCTCACTGTCTAAACTTACATTTTACTAGTGTGACATCACACATGGTAAAATGTAAGGTTAGGATTAACAGGACAGCTGGGCCAAGGGAAGACTGAGGGAAGAAAAACCTCATTCATTATATTATAATAGTGATTTTATAATGATAGAACGCCAGTACGGTCCTTTAATATAGTAAGGTGTGTGTGTGTGTGTGTGTGTGTGTGTGTGTGTGTGTGTGTGTGTGTGTGTGTGTGTGTGTGTGTGTGTTAATACAGTAGGGTGTGTGTATAATGTTATGTCCTGTTGTTGTGTGCAGGCTGCTGTCTGTGTCTTATCAGTGACGATGACCCGGCAATCTACGGAGAGAAATTTACACTCAAAGAACACAAACTGTCCGTCCACTACTTCTGCTTGGTAAGTCTGTCTGTCTGTCTGTCTGTCTGCCTGTCTGTCTGTCTGTCTGTCTGTCTGTCTGTCTGCCTGTCTGTCTGTCTGTCTGTCCTTAAGTATAGTTTGCATCCACTTTGGGTTGGGCGGTAATACGGTAAATGCTGGATTTTTAACATATTTTTCTGTGTCTTTTGTTGCTGAATATCAACCTGTTTTTTAAAGTTTCATGTATTTTTACAGACTTTTGTAAAGTTTGTAGAAACAAAAGTGAAAACTAAAATATGACAGTTATTTTTACTTTTTACTTTTTTTCTTTTTCAATATATGTGTCACTTGTTGTGTCTAATTCCATTGATACTATATGGCATTTTTATTTATTTTGCCTTTTGTTTGTTTGTGTGTGTGTCTGTCTGTCTGTGTGTCTGTCTGTGTCTCCCTCCCTCTGTGTCTGTCTGTCTGTCTGTCTGTCTGTCTGTCTCACTCACTGTCTGTCTGTCTGCCTGCCTGCCTGCCTGTCTCTCTGCCTGTCTGTCTGCCTGTCTGTCTGTCTGTCTGTCTGTCTGTCTGTCTGTCTGTCTGTCTGTCTGTCTGTCTGCCTGCCTGCCTGCCTGCCTGCCTGCCTGCCTGTCTGTCTGTCTGCCTGCCTGTCTGTCTGTCTGCCTGTCTCCAGCTGACATCATGTGGAGTTTACCAGAGAGGAGAGGAGGATGAAGGCGTCGCCGGTTTCCTGGTCGATGACATCAAACAAGAAGTCAGACGCTCCGCTCGACTGGTCAGACATTTATACTTTTTATTTAAATTTTTTTTTTTTGGGCATTCTTATGCTTTATTGATAGTGTAGAGACAGAGTTGAAATGGGGCAGAGAGGGGAGTGACATGCAGAGAACGACCGCGGGCTGGAATCGAACCCGGGTCCGCTGCTGGCTGAGGCCCATGGGGGGGGGGACGCACTACCAACTGAGCCACTTTTTATTTTATTTTGTCCGTTTGGGCCGTTCCTGTTCCACAAAATCTCCAGAACGCTTTGAGGGATTTTCTTCAAGCTTTGCACTAATGTCCACTCTGACTCAAAGATGAACTGAGTAGATTTTGGAGGTCAAAGGTCAAAGGTTACTGTGACCTTTACATAGTGTGAGGTCTCAGTGACCTTGCACCATATTGTATCTTCTGAGGAGCTTTACCTTCTTTAAAGCATTGACTACCACCACTAGACTTTCACTGTTTAGCTATATTTCTAGTTTACTTTGTATTGACTGTGTGTGTGTGGGTGTGTCTGTCTGTCTGTCTGTCTGTCTGTCTGTCTGTCTGCCTGTCTGTCTGCCTGTGTCTCTCGCCCTCTGTCTGTCTGTCTGTCTGTCTGTCTGTCTGTCTGTCTGCCTGTCTGTCTGTCTGTCTGTCTGTCTGTCTGTCTGTCTGTCTGTCTGTCTGTCTGTCTGTCTGTCTGTCTGGCTTTCCAGAAGTGCTACTGCTGTAAGAAGAAAGGAGCGGCCGTCGGTTGTTACGTCAGAAGTTGCAGGAAAACGTTTCACTTTCCCTGTGGACGAAAACACAACTTCCTCTCCCAGTTCACCGAGCCTTTCCCGTGAGTTAACTAACGTGTGTCATTAAAACACTACCGCTTTTATCCAGAGGGGGGCGCTAGAATCAACAACAACTGAAATGCAAACTCCTCTTAGCCACTTTAAAGGAGCTATGAGGAACTTTTGAATATTTCTGAAACAGTCTAATTTTTCCTCTGATGATCATAAATTACATGTAACGGCAAACAAGAGTTAATGTTCACTTCACTGCCACACGCAAAGTTACATGGTGCACCTTTTTTTTGGGATTTTTTCTTTTTAAAGAACACATATACACACACACAACTGGAAAAGTAACACAAAAACAAAAGACAAAACAAAACAGGGCGTACTCTACTTTACTTGCCTAAGGACTTCCAATTACATTTTTCAAACTAAAGGCAAATGTTGAGCAGAAAACAAAAAGTCAGGGAGGTGTCATGTTTTATTGAATTATTCTATCATCATTAATCAAAACAAAATGATTTCAAGGTATCTGTCTCTGTGTCTGTCTATCCATCTATCTATCTATCTATCTATCTATCTATCTATCTATCTATCTATCTATCTATCTATCTATCTATCTATCTATCTATCTATCTATCTATCTATCTATCTATCTATCTATCTATCTATCTATCTATCTATCTATCTATCTATCTATCTATCTATCTATCTATCTATCTATCCATCCATCCATCCATCCAACCCTCCCTCCCTCCCTCCCTCCCTCCCTCCCTCCATCCATCCATCCATCCATCCATCCATCCATCCATCCATCCATCCATCCATCCATCCATCCATCCATCCAACCCTCCCTCCCTCCATCCATCCATCCATCCATCCATCCATCCCTCTCTCCATCCATCCATCCATCCATCCATCCATCCATCCATCCATCCATCCATCCATCCATCCATCCATCCATCCATCCCTCCATCCCTCTCTCCCTCCCTCCCTCCCTCCCTCCCTCCCTCCATCCATCCATCCATCCATCCATCCATCCATCCATCCATCCATCCATCCATCCATCCATCCATCTATCCATCTATCCATCTATCCATCTATCCATCTATCCATCTATCCATCTATCCATCTATCCATCTATCCATCCATCCATCCATCCATCCATCCATCCATCCATCCAGGTCCTACTGCCCCGACCACGCACCGTCCCAAGCCCAGTGTGTGAGCTCCGATCTGGGCATGAGAGAGGCAGACGCGCCCCTCTCTGTCTCCTGCTCCGTCTGCCTGGATCCACTGGACTCTCTGCTCTGCTACTCCGTGCTCAAGTGCCCCTCCTGCACCAACGGCTGGTTCCATAGAGACTGTGTTCAGGTACAGACACTGTTTATGGTGTGTGTGTGTGTGTG
>NW_027648523.1:0-14119 GCF_949987685.1 Ammodytes marinus
TTTTCCTATTGTGACTGCAATGATAAACGCATTGCTGTGAAGTGTTTTTGCGTCCTCTCTCGGATGTATTATTCATGTACCCGACCACAAAGAGCAGTGGAAGCACCGTGGGAAGAAAAACATGATACTATCTGGAAAACAATGATGTGTAGAGGCAGAGCATATTACTATGTGATAAAACCGGGAGAGAGTTTTTGAATTTTTTGTTTTACATCAGGGTTGGGAAAGAGACACCAGCCGCCCAATATAATGGTGTAAAGTTCTGGCTGTCAGTGAGGCAGGTTTTCTCTACTCTTGTGGTCAAAAGTGGCAGGTGGCCAAGCATCATTTGGAGGTTTTTAATCTGTGGAAAAAAGAAAGTGCTAAGTGCTTTTTAAACTTACAAAGAATCAGGCAGGGATCATTTTAAACAGCTTAAGTAATGAGTGTCAGTATTCATTTTCAGAGAAAGGTCGCACTGATGCTGTTTTTGTGTGTATGATTTGTGTTAACACTTTCTATCTGACTTTTAGGATCATGTTTATGGATATAATCAATGCCATTTATCCTGAAGTAAGGCAGATTCCAAACCATAAGAGGGCACTTAAAGAGAACACACACTTATAGGAACACAACTGCAGCTATTAATTGTTAACTCTATAAAGAAAAAAGATTCAAAAGAAGGATTCAGCAATTCTGAAGCATGCTTTTTATCTTTTGGTCAAAATCAGTGAATATCTCCTCACGATTCACTACCTGTGTGTGTGCGCTAAACAAAAACAAGTGTGTTAAAACACAGCCTAGGCTCTGTAAACAGCATGTTGCTAGCTATGTTTGGCCCCATGTGTTTACATAGCAGAGACAGAGCCTAGGCTGTGTATTGACCATGGTATTAACACCAGATCATTTTTCAGTGCACACAGTACTGACGGGTATCAGTTTGTGAGCAGTATATTCACTGATTTTGACACAAAGTGATTGTCAACATAACAAGCTTTCACCAGAATCCGCGACTTATTTCAGACTTTCAAAACTAATGCAGACGTGGACATTGACAACTGACCTGACTTTGGGGGCCCAGGGGAGGCCCTTGGGGAAGTTGACCCTCTCCGTGGGGGGTCTGAGGGGAGGAGGGGGAGGGGGTGGTTGGATGATGACATCACGGTCCATGGGGTCCACCTCACCCTCGATACCGCTGTCTGTGTCCTCTGGGTCCTCCTCCTCATCGCGGGCGTCATCGTTCTTAAAGGGGTCCCGCTCGTTGTAAGTGTCCAGGCTGTCCTGTTTGACCAGGGGCTGGGAGGGAGGGAGGGAGGGAGAGAGACACTTGGTCAAATGCACTGGAAAGGTAAAGGTATCTTAACAACCTCAAACCTGCCTAACGAAAAACAAAAAAATAAACGCTCTATGTTCCGGGTTAAGCGTTTTACTATCCTGACATTTCAGTACCTTAAATTTTAAAAAGGAATGTCCTTTTCTCAAGTTGAAGTTGGACCACCTTTCAGTTTGAGTTAAGGTCAATATACTGTACTGGTGTCCACCATCTAGATTTTGCAATTGCAATTCATCATACTCACAGCAGGATTTGCTATCTGAATAGATTGGCTGAATATAGGCTACATTCAGACTGCAGCTATAGTCTAATGGGAACACATCAGGTGAGTTTTTTTTTTTTTTTTGCACAAGGAGCATTACAGAAAGCTGCTGACAGAGTTTTGTCTCATATATCAGCTTTTGGCCGCATTGAAAACATGCTGTGCAAAGCTATACAAAAAAATAATGAAGAGTTGAGGGTGTGCAGTGTGAATGTATCCTAAAGGCATGGGGCAAAACTTAAAAAGGAAGCAACATTGTATATATTTTTTAATGAACTACTATTACTACTACTATTACTAACAAACTAATATAAATAGTTTTTGTATAGAGCATGTTAACCAAAATGCTTTAAAAAAAATCTACCAAGCAGATTCCAATTTATTTTTTATGCAAAGCTAAGCTAACCGTCTCCAGCCTCATACTTAGCATACAGATAGGAGAGAGGTATTCATGATCTCATTTAACTCTAAGCGTATTCACCTCTTGTTATAACGCTCGCATTCTGTCAAGTCTAGCAAAAAACTCGACAAAAAAATCAATGTGACATTTTATCAAAGTGTCAGGAAAATGACAGCTTCACCACTGCATCCACAAGCAACATTTCCTATTTCAAACTTACCACACATCTGCACTTCAAATAAATACGGGGAAAATGCAAGCAAGGCCCCAAAAAGGCTAAGACATCACATTGAGCTGTTATTTACACACACATACACATACAGTATCTCAGTTCAAACTTTTTTTTTTTTTTTTTTCAGTGAATGACTGCGGCAATAGTGCAAGCATCAGGCATGAGTCAGCGTTCTGGACATTAGTTGAGCTTGTGCATTCGATGTATGGTGCGCCACTGGTAGTACTGATGCTGTACTTTGTGAATAAATACGGTGAGTGTGTATGGTGGTGGTAAGGGAGGAGGGAGGGAGGAAGAAGTGAAACCGTGTTGTGAGCCATTCTCCATGGAGAAGCCATTCACTGCTGCGATAAGGCAGACTGTAAAGCTAGCGTTTTTCTTCTATCGGGGTTAGGGGACAACTGCTTTCAATGGCATCCATTTTAAGAGAGAGGTCAACCGACACCCAAATAACAAACACCTGCAGAAGCGAAAATATGGATCAGGATCTCAATTCACCTCCTCAATGAATGCATTTTAAGGACATTGGCCCCTAGTCCAGAGTCTATGGCGCAAGGTAAAACCTGCTAGCAATGTGATGGAAACTATAGTACAGTGACTGTCTTTATGGGATTGTGAAGAATATAGTGACCCTTCCAGCGCCAATGATAACAGCCAGCAAGTCAGCCCTGTCTCTCCAAACCTCCCCCCAGCCCCCAGTATTGAGCAAGGCCACAGTGGAGGGAGGAGGAGAGAGAGAAGTAAAGAGGGGAGAGGGACAGTGTGAGGTGGAAAAGGTGGAATAAGTACAGGAAGGAAGGAGGAAAGGAGAGCAGGATGAAAGGGATGGATAGGGAAATAAAGAGGAGAAATATAAGGAAAAGGAACAACATTATGAAGATTTTAAGGGCATAAGGATGGTGGAATCAAGGTTTTGAAAAAAAAGGGTGATGATGGAGGAAATAGGGATGTATAGATGGCAACTTAAAAGATAAGAATGTTGGAGGATAATGAAATAAATAGTAGGGATAAAGCAAAGATGAATTAGGTTAATGGAAGAAAAACATGCAGGTGGCAATGCTTAAAGAGAATAAATAGTTTGACATTTTGGGAAATGCAGTTATTGTTCTTGAGAGTTACATGAGGAGATCAACACAGTGTCAGTCTCATTTCTATGCGCAGAAGTAGATTTAAGTCTTGGCTTTACAGCCTTACAGTTAGCATTCAGACATGCATCTGATGTCCATCTTCCCATCTAGCACTTTCATCAAGCAAAAAGTGTAAAATGTCAAATTATTCCTTTGGGTATTGGAAAGGAAGCAGGGAGTTGGATTTCACCAAAACCAATTGGAGCATTCAACTTTGGGTTTCTGATGATATATATAAAAAAATATATATAAGTGTACATTTTCAGTGTTCCAAAAGGAAAACGTGTTAAATATTGCTTTGTCAGTTTTGGTGCATCCCAATATGATTGGATGAAGTTAAATAATATAGATGATGGAGAAGAGGAAGATGGAGCAAAGAGAAGATGAAAAGAGAGATGAAAAAAGAGAGAGAGAAAAGAGAGAGAGAGAGAGAGAGAGGAAGGTAGCGGGGATGTGGGTCGGGGGAGGGGTTGCTTAAAGTCCAGCTCAAGGCAAGAGAGAAAAATGCAGAAGGTAAAGAAGGGGAATTGGTGGGTAAAGACCTGCTTCTTGGTAAAGGGACTGTCTCCTTCCAAGCTATCAACAAAGGCACTCTGTGGGAACACAAGCAAGAGGGGCAATGAGAAACCAGTAGTGGTGCCAACAACACAGGGATGTTGGCACAACTTTTTGGGAAAAAACCTGAACCAGCACAGAGTTAGAGGGGTGAAGTTACAGAAGGAATTCTATAGGACCAATTGACTGCATAGTGATGGAGCTGTAAAATAATGGGGACATTAGTGTGAGGTATAATTAGCTCTAGATGTAAACGTGGCATGTGTGCGGGTTTAGTTGTGGGTTGGGTAGGGGAGGGGTCGCCATACCCTGCGGCTGCGGCGGCCTCTCTTCCGGCCTCTCTTCTGCTGCTGCTGTTGCTCTATGAGCTCCATGGCTGAGGCCGGAGGAGAGGCTGCTCTCATGGCCCTCACCACCTTGATACTGTCCTCGGGCAGGGGGGGAAGGGTCAGACGCTCCCGACCCCGAACCTTCATCTCCTGGAGCTCCTCGAAACCCCCCAAGGTGAACTGGAAGAAGGTGTGGACAGAAACATGGCGATTAGTTTAGTGTATTTGTCGATACATTTGTTTCATGGACAGTCCCCTTTAATTAACTGTACAATAAAAAAGGAGCAGATTTTTTTCCCCCAGCTAATTTCGAGCTCTAGTCCCTAGGACAGTTGTCAACAGGCAATCTAAAATACAATAGTTAAAAAGTAAAAAGTAACATACAATACGTAACATTCAAAATTACAGCAGGCCTAAGCATAGGGAAGAGAGAAATACACACATATTGCACACAATTGGGGCGAGCACAAACAAGCTAGCACGGATGACGGCGAAGACAGCAAAATAGTCGGGAGGATGCAAATGGATACATACAGTATATCAGATAATAATTCAGTAGCAGCTTTAAAAGGCCTTCAGAGTGATATAAGGAGGTTAAGTGTCAGTGCGCTCTCACCAGTAAGGTCTTCCAGAGCAGCAGCAACACTTTCTTCATGGGGAAGTGTGGGGCGTTCATGCTGCAAAACTTGGTCACCATGGTGAAGAGGAGCAGAGCGAAGGGCTCTCCGTTGTACAGAGGTGAACCTGAAGGGGTCAGGGTTCAAATCATTCTATCAGCGGAGTTATGCATATATGAAAGCATACATTTTTTTCAGTATGGTAGCTTGTAACGTCGGATCAGAGAATGTACAGCAATAGACATTTACTACAACTATTTTGTAATATGTTCTACACACTAACACACATACAGACACACACACACCTAGCTCATTCTTGAATGCCTCTCTGGCCGCTTTCCACTCGGGTCTGTCGTCCTCCGTTTGAACTCTAATGGTCTCCACCAACAGGTACATGATACTCAGCAGCACTCTGCATGGAAAAAAGACAACACACAGGGCTCAGCTTGACCTTGAGTGTGTGTGTGTGTGTGTGTGTGTGTGTGTGTGTGTGTGTGTGTGTGTGTGTGTGTGTGTGTGTGTGTGTGTAGCCTGTGCATTGAGGGCCCTTACCGGTTTGCTAGTTCAATAGACAACAATACAAAGGAGGGAATGATGAGTGCCAATGAAAGGCAAGTGCAAGAAGCACAGGAGAATTTCATGCAATCTGCTTGCGGATGTAAGTATGAGAGGAAATTATTTCCGTGCTCGGCCTCGGATAATGTGCCATCCAATTCACAATTACCTGATGCAAGCCCAGCAGCGTTCTGTGCATTAACCGCTTTGTTCGCTCGACAAAGCCTCTCCCTTTGTTCACAATAACTATGTAATGGTTTTCAATTCAAGAGCAGCAATTAGGGGCAAATTTACTTCTCTAGTCTGTAATTATTTGTAAGTGTGCAACCAGGGAACGCACAGACTACAGGGAGCACTGCGTATCTGTGATCATATGAGTGTGTGTGTGTGTGTGTGTGTGTGTGCGCGTGTGTGTGTGCTCGTAGAGGGGTGCTCAGCCTGCTTTGTTCAAAAAAACGTCAATCCCATTAAGCAGAAGCAGAGATTGAAAATGAATGTGAGGCAAGAAGACAAAGATTGTGATTACATTTTGAAGATTAGGTTTGGATTTGGCAAGCATTAAAAAAAAACACTGAAGTGAATTGAATTTTTTTTTAGCAAAAGAGCAAAACAGGAGGCAGATGACAGCAGAATTAGAATATATTCACGTACATTACTTATTCCTTCTTAGGTGTAGTGACGTGGGTACACTGCTTACCTGAGCTCTGTGCTGTCGGCAAGAGAGATGGCAGGCTTCCTCACTGCACTGCTGCACGCCTGGTTGTTACTGCAGACACAAAAACACAAGAAAAAGAGGGGCATTCTTTTATTTTGAAGGAGAGGTCCGTGCATATGTACAATAAACTGTCAATATAAAAGTCTAAAAAAAGGAATAAAAGCCTTTTTCTATTTCCTGTCTAACCAGCCGTGACCAGCACGATACCATGTGTGTGTATGTTTACCATGCTGCACAGCAGAGGAGTGTAAGCAAGCCAATAGGCCAGACGGTGCCACATTGCCTCAGAGCAGCTTATGTAACAACAAAGAACACGATGGATCCCAAATGAGGCTAAAAACCGGCAGCGAGAGAGAGCTGACTTGGAAGGATCCATTGAGGCTGATCAAAAACACTGTGTTTACTGTATTCCTGCATCTCTCTCTCTCTGTCTCTGTATGTCTCTCTCTCTCTCTCTCTCTGTATGTCTCTCTCTCCAAGTGTCTGTTCTATCCCCAAAAACCTCCTCACATTGAAGAGACCTGAGATTCAAACTTGAGCTGATTGTGAACGAATTGCAGATTTCATGGTAAAGATTTTCCTTTATCTGAGAAACATACAGTAAGAGCACGTTTACCCTGTACTACAGTCCCCTTACTTCCCTGTTTGCCCTTCATGTCCTTCCCTTTTTTATCTTTTACCCTCTATTGTAAATACATGAGCGCCAGCAAGTCTGTAGTTTTATCAAGCACACTCCAAGGTGAAAGTGACATTGCAGCATTGTTGTTTGATTAAAGTGGAAGTGATTTTGTCAGTGAGTGACTCATTTCATTACCTGGCCATTTTCCCTTCCCCTATCTATTGATGTAGTAAAGGCAAGTTTTTAAACAGAGTATGACTCATGCACACACACAGCAGCGTGTCCTGTGTGTGTGTGTGTGTGTGTGTGTGTGTGTGTGTGTGTGTGTGTCCTATACTCACTCTATCTCCATGCTGAGCAGCTCCAGCAGTGCCGTGAAGATTCCCATGTGGTAGAGCAAGAAGACATTGTGTCTGGACCAGATGAGCACATCCACCTCTGTGTCACACTCATCATAAACTCCTATGGGGGAAAAATTGGAAGATGTATTGTTTTGTGAGCTATTTTCAAAGGATATCGCCATAATTTCTGCTATTTAGTTTGCCAGAAAAAAAAAAGATTTAGGATGTCCCCAATTCTTGTGGTCAGATTTAGTATGATGCTTAAAAATACCCGGATGTCGAACACATCCGGCAGAGATTTTAAGGGTTGAAATCAGCATGCTATTTTGGCCGATTCTGACCCACAATCCAGTGCGCACCGGAAGTGACGTCACATCGATGTAGCCTTCGTATGAAAACAACCGGGGATGCGACGGATATAAAAGCAAGAGGCAAGATCAAGGCGCAATGTTATGATGAAATTAATAAGTAATAGGATGTCCAAATTGAATGCCTACTGCATGTTAAGTTCATTCAAAAAGAAAGAGTATGCCATTTGGAACGCAAGGTATATGTAAATTGTGCACACTTCCTCAAACAAATAGTGTACATTAGTGAGTATAATTTAACATAAGCACGATGGAAATAATTCAATTATTGATAGCCGCCAAGTTATATTTAGCTCTGGTGCTGTGCATTGCTGGCTTGCTGTCAAAATGTCGTGCCTCACTAGGACGCTGGATTATGACAGAGCCATCGTCAATTATATTAGCAGCACCTGTGCCTCTCCCACTATGAGAAGACAAAATGTCTGCCGTGAAAACAGGTCTATTGCTTTACTGTATTTATTTATTTGATTCCATTTGTAATGTATTGGTTTGTATACGCACCCTGAGCCAGGTAGAGTATGGCCCTTGCCACCTTCAGCCTCTTGTCTCTGTCGGTGACCTCCAGGGCATCCAGCAGCCTCATCACATACGCCCTCTGCTCCTCCACAGTCAGCTCAATCCACCTCCTGCCTCGAGCTGCACACGGGAACACAGTGTGCAAGGTTCTTTTTCAGAAGCATTTCTTTCAGTATCCTCCGTCTTAGAGAATTCAATGCAGGCTGCTAGAATAGTCACTATAAAACCCACACTCTTCCAAGATAAGTTCCAAGTCTGCATGTTCTGCAATTAGGGGATCAATTTCAATTCAGACACTTTCAAAAGGGGGTAACTTTGTTTTTTTAGAAGGGATTTTATGCTCCAGATTTCCTCTGCATGTTACACCTCTCATCTCTTCTGCCTTCCTCCGCATGTCTCAAATGTAAATTGTTTGAAATCAGATTGTTAACATAACGTGTGTGTGTGTGTGTGTGTGTGTGTGTGTGTGTGTGTGTGTGTGTGTGTGCGTGTGTGTGTGGAAGAAACAGTCAGAGTGCTGCTTTAAATAGCCTGTGGTAGTTTTTAATATCACGTTTAAGGCCCATTTCATCAGCTCTGGAAATAGCTGAAAAAGCAAGAGAGTATTGAGGCATACGGAGAGTTGGTGGCGTAAAGAGGAGAAACCAGTAGTACAGAACCGGCATATGCACAAGCAAATCTTATTAGCACTGGCACAAGCTAAGTCTGACTTTAAATGGATCTCACACTACTACAGAAAACAAAGCATTAACAGTAATGCATGCCTCTCAAAGTGTAAGTCCTCTATTCTTAGCCTTCATTTGATTACCCAAGACAGTAATAGGCATTAAGCAGGGTACCATCACCAGCTCTTCTTCTACTTAAAAATGATCTGACTTGCACTGTCTTCTCAAGTCAGGAAGAGAAAAATGCTTTTTCTAATTTCAGCACGGCCCTCTCTCCCGCCCCACGTTCTTTTCGTCAGCGGGGGAGCTTAAATTAGACATGCCGTGATAATCACTGTGATTAGTATTGGTCATTTATGGCTAATTGAGGACAACATTGACGACCACACACTGTCAGTGGCCTTGACGTGTACACAAAAGGCACACGTCAGACAGGAAAGTCATCCTCCACTAACACACACACACACACAAACAAATAAATAAATACACACACTAATGAAAAGTCCTGTGCACTCTATCTCTGTGAGACAGCAGCAGCCAGAGATGCTCTCATCTAATCCTGCTATTCATTACCCCCTCAGCTTGAAGAGGAGGAGACAGATAAAGAGGATGAAGCAGCTCGCCTCGCTCCCTTCCTAGACCAAACGGAAGGAGGCTCTTTTGTCTGTCATGTGTGCCACAGTGACTTGAGACCTTTATAGCGTCCTGCCATGATGTTACACAATGTCCTCACCACCATCCAAAAACCCTCCTACGGTTCAACTGTATGCACCAGATGTTTGGAATATTTTAACCTGGAATCAGCAAGTATGATAATTTCCTCAGCAATTCTGGAGAACGATTGTTGTACAAAAGTCACTCTGTGTCAAAATCAGTGAATATCTCCTCACAATCCGCTACCTGTCCGTACTGTGTGTGCCCCTAAAAAGAAAAATCCAGTGTTAATGCACAGCCTAGGGCTCTGTAAACTAGTGTGTAAACAAAGGGTATGTAGACAAAGGCTAGCAACATGCCTTTTTACAGAGCCTAGGCTTTGTTTAAACACCAGGCTTTTTTAAACAAAGCAACAAAGAAGCATTTTCTTTTACAAACTCTTGTCAATTAATGTTGAAAAAGCTGCCTTGTTCTTGGTACCCAAACACATTAATCACATGGTATCTGTGGGGATATTCATTATTTATTTGAAAAGATTAAAAGGAGCAGAGCTTTGATGTGCCTGCATGGTCACCGTCGACTCAAAAACTTTTAAAAAACACAGCAGCCTGCCCACTGGAGAGCAACGCCGGCTTTGTGTTATACTTCAGAGCCCAACAGAGTTTGACACATCCCTTTAAACAGCTTTTAATGTGAACTTTAGGGAATGCAAGGCTTGATCAGGGGAAATGGGTTTAATGATCACTGTTGCAATGTCAAATATTTTTAAGTAGACATTTTTGCAATCCTGGGGAAATGATATAACTTCTATGATGATAACATTATTGTGTGAATAGCAGATTTTTGCCCCATGAATCATGCAAAACTTGGAGCAGGGTTACACGGAAAGTCCAAATTAGTTGAACTCTGAACCCAATCTGGGTGCAACAAATCACCGTTGACAATTGCTTGAATTGAAAGATGTACTTAACAATAACAATTTAACCCTTATACCAAGACCAGACTAAAGATACATTTGGTTTGCAAAAAATATCAACCTTCAGATGCAGCTTCCTACCGGGTTTGTTACAAAAACCCTTTTGGAGTCCAAGCATTAGCATTGTAGCATGCATTCACTTGCAATTGCCATTCAAGACACATTTTATCATGAGTGCACATTTTGTTTCCTCTGTCCTAACCTTCAAAATCATCCATTATCAATCACTACACTACAGCAGAGACATTCAGAGTTAGACAAAGGGACTTTCTTGTCTGGTTCTGTCAGTCAATAGCAGTCACACTGTTGGAGGAGCCATCAAGGTCTCCTTCTCTAAACCGCAGCAAAACAAAAGGCAGCAGCTCCAGTCTATTGCCTGTAGCCTTCTTTGTGTTTGATATAACACAGCAAAGCAGGGTCTTGGCAGAGTGTGTGTGGATTTGTGTGACCCCATTTTGTGTCTCAAACAAAACTGCAGACAGCTCAGTTTTTAACTCTCTCTTCCGGTGAGTCACTGACAGATGACACAGGGGATTGACACACACTTCCTACAGGTATTCTAAACACAGTAGGGGATGAGCGAAAAGCTTTACCATGACCATTTAACAGACCTTTTAATCTCTCTTGCACGCACACACGCACACACACACACACACACACACGCACACACACACTGTACCATGGCTCCTGAAGTCCTCCTCGAAGTAGTCTCTGTTCAGGGCAAACTCCGGCTCCTCTGTGTAACTGTAGAGCTCTGAGGACACACATAGAGCACAAGAGAATTGCAGCCAAAAATATTTGTCAACTAATCAAACAAATTCATCTGTAACTCTTTTGCCAATGCTAATGCTTAAATCCCTGATTTTTCCAGGAAACATTTTGCCCCTTCTAAGGTAGCACCTTTTCCACTGCGAGGATTTGCTGCCTTTCTTTTTGTAGATCAAAAAAATAATACCATTTAAAAATAATGGAAATATTAGTTTGCGAAATATTTTATCATTGAGTGTAGTGTCAAGAACATTTTCTTTAAGTCAGGCTTCCTGCCTTGGGAAAAATAATTATACTAATTCACTAAATCTAATTAATGTACTATAACCATACATCTTTAGAATACAATATAACAGAATGGACACAGTTTGAACATAATTGAAACACTTTAATATAAGACAATATAACAGAACAGCTGCATATAGAATATAAGTGAAAAGAATGGAACAGCATAGGATAGGAAAAAAAAAGCTCCTAAGTGGTGATGTCATCTTGTTGTGAGAACACCACAGTGTAACGATCCGTCAGGCTGCCATGTCTCTCCTACTGTTCTGAGAGCGCTCGTCACTCCCCGAGCCGAGGAGCTGTCACTAGAACGCAAGTCTTTTGCTGTGCCTTTGCCAAAGTGACTAACACTCTTGGCAAATCAAATGCTGCTTGCCCTCAACCCCTGATAGTACACATCACTTTGAATTGTTTAACATTCCTCTCTACACATCCCCTGGAGAAAAACAATGGTGCTTCAGAGGATAAGGAAAGGAAGCACCATTGTTCATACTAATATAATACTGCGTGCATCTTTTGGCATCTATAAACCAACACATTATAGCGGTGCCGTATACACAGATGCTAGCAATTTTGGCGTTTTTAATTGTATAATCACGGTGTTTACGCTAACTCATCATAACACATTAGTCATACAATTGTGTCCTATGTGTGGTAAACATAGGACAGTTTGTACCGTGGCCTTCAGCAGTGTGTCAGCTTATTGTCCTGTTCTCATGAAAAACACTAACACGAAACAGCCGAGGAGAAATCCTAAGGAATGCGGATCCATGCAGAATTATTATTTTTTTCTCCAATTAATAGCACATGGTTATAGCCTGTTTGTTAAGTCAAAAATAGATAGTTTTACTTCGGAAATATGTGGTTCACACGGAAACTAGATCATTTTAGCTGAAAGTCTGACACAGTTTGACACTAGAGCCACATCCTGCTAGTATGGGAAAACAAGTTTTTAGTTAACAACATGACAAGAGGAACACAAGAAAATGATCCAAGAATAGACCAGATTTAATTGTTTGTGTATCAGTCAGTCAGGAAAAATCACATCACAAAGAGAAATAAAATGAATTCAGGATGTAAATGTTAATTATGAAGAAAAAGTTTAGTAGCTGCTCAGTCTGTTACCCGAAAGCTCAGCGGTCAGTGCGTCTGTGTCTCCGTACTCAAACTCCAGGTTGGGAGACTCCATGGAGCCCTGTGAGGAACAACAACAAAAAAACACAAATATTAGAATTTACAGTAGGCTACATCGTAATACGGAAGTGAACTTAGCTGATTACAAACGGCCACATGCAAACAGATACGATTACTCAAACATACTGCTAGACACATTTTTTGCCAACACCTACACCTCTACTACTACTACTACTCTGTGCTCCATTTGCAGTCACACACACACACACACACACACACTGCACACTTCACCCAAGCACGCTCTTCAAGGCTCGTTCGCAGTTTTGCTGCACCATGTGTATTTTTTTTATTTATCGAGTTTTGATTGGCTGCTGAATCTCCAGGCAGCACTGAAAATGTATTTCAAGGTGCTCAAAACAAGAAGCCACTCAATTGGCACACATCAGCTACTGCTTTGACCCCTCTGATTGATCGAGGCTCTCTTTACAAATTGACGATAGACTGCAGTAAGAGGAGAGAGAGAGAGAGAGAGAGAGAGAGAGAGAGAGAGAGAGAGAGAGAGAGAGAGAGAGAGAGAAGGCTTAGGAGACGACATGAACCCTGTTTCAGAGCAGATTGGCTGCTGCTGTGTCCTTCCAAGGGGGCTCCTTCTAGGCACCAACTTGAGCCTCACCCTGTGATTAGCCCGTGCCCAGGAGACTGACTGCACACGTTAAGTTTGCAATCACACTAAAAATAACTCAACAAAAGGTGGCAAAAGTGGCATATGATGTTCTTTAAAAAGGGTTTCAAAGCTTTCTCAACATACCAGAGCAGGTGATCCATATAAATGAACGCACCCAACCTTAAAGCAAAACAGGCTGACGCTCACACTCAGGCTCAGATTATTGCTTTTACTGTGAAATGAAATCAGATGAAAGCGACAAATGCAAATGCCTTTAAGGTTAGGACAAGGTCTTGACTATGGTGTACATTTCTGGGAAACAGTTTTTAATTCAAATTCAGCTATAACTGGCCAATACTTTGATTTAAGACTAAAAAACGTAATGATATCCCTATCAGCCACTATGCCTTCTTTGTACTGCTAATTAGCGAATGTTAGCATGCAATCATGCCAAACTAATACGGACTGCCTTATACCATCCAAGCATCATGTTAGCATTGTCATTGTGAGCGGACTGACGATAGCATTTAGCTCCAAATACATTCTGGAACAGGCAGTGCAGCATAATACTTTCAAAATAAGACAGCATTCAACAGCATCTTGGTAGTCTAACATAACAGCTTAACAGTGTTAAAAAGGTATATTCTTGACACTTACATACAGTATAGCATGATATTCAGTATCTTAACAATGTGTGACCTCTTTATGATTATAGGCTTGGGACCAGTAAAAGATTAATAGGAGTAAGAGAATAACTGGTGACTGGATTTTCTTTTTTTAAAGAGTTCTCTTTTTTTTCCAGGCGGGGGTTGTGTTAACTGATGAAATTTTCTCTGCAGGGATGATTAAAGATTTATTTTAAGTCAATGAGAATATAAAATAAACCTCCTAGCAGCACTGGAAGTCTGCAAAAGCTGCCAGTGTTATTAGATGTGTTTAACCCTGTCAGAACTGCTCCAGGATCAGGACTGTAAATAAGGATGTGCCTCCGAGTCGGCAGTCCTGGTTAAACAACTCTGCGTTCG
>NW_027648522.1:0-2500 GCF_949987685.1 Ammodytes marinus
ATCTTAAAAAAAACAAAAAAAAAAACAATGTAAATGTTGGCTAAAAGCGTTCTGCTAACTGTTGATTTATAGTAGCTATGAGGAACTTTTTAATATTCCTGAAACAGTCTAATTTTTCCTCTGATGATCATAAATGACATGTAACAGCTAAACGAGACCATCAGTGCAAAAGAATGCTACATTATTTTGTCAAATCATAAAATCTATCATGCATGAAAAATTAAGACATAGGATTTTTCCACATCTTTAGGCATAACAATTAGATTAATTCAATTGGAAAACAGGCGTTTCGAAATGAGTTTTGAACTGAATCAAATTAACGGATAAAATTCTATGAAATACGAGATACACATATTATAATGATATGAATTCCTCTCTGGTGCAAGGTGATGTAAGGTAATTGCATAGCCGTGGAGAGTTTTGTTTTGCAGCAGTTTTGTGTGTGAGTGTGTGTGTGTGTGTGTGTGTGTGTGTGTGTGTGTGTCTATCTGTGTGTGTGTGTGTGTGTGTGTATGTGTGTGTGTGTGTATGTTGTTGGCGTTCTTTTATTCTTTTATCTTGGGCGGTTTTGTGCTTTTTGGGTGGCGGATGGAGATACACACACATCACGTGGTCTTCTGTGTGTGTCTGTCTGTGTGTGTGTGTGTGCATGTGTTTGTCTGTGTGTGTGTGTGTGTGTGTGTGTGTGTGTGTGTGTGTGTGCTTGATTGCGTGTGTGTGTGTGTGTGTCTCTGTGTGCTTGATTGTGTGTGTGTGTGTGTGTGTGTGTGTGTGTGTGACTGTGTTTATGTGACTGTGTGTGCAAGATAACAACATTGTGGAAATTTCCAATTATACAAATAAAAAAAAATCATTAAACTAATTAAAACTTATTCAAACGAGATAAAAAACGTACACACACACACACACACACACACACACACACACACACACACACACACACACATACACACACATACACACACACACACACACACATACATACACACACACACACACACACACACACACACACACACACACACACATACACACACGCACGCATACACACACACCAACCAGAACAATTTAGACGGATAAAAATAATACAATTCATAAATAACCTCGTCCCCTCCATGGGCCTCGGCCAGCAGCGGACCCGGGTTCGATTCCAGCCCGCGGTCGTTCTCTGCATGTCACTCCCCTCTCTGCCCCATTTCAACTCTGTCTCTACACTATCAATAAAAGCATAAAAATGCCAAAAAAATATCTAAAAAAAATAAAATAATAATAATCAAATAAATAATGCCAACATTGATAAATAACACTTTCTGTGCTGATATACCATCAAAGCCAAATGCAACTAAGCTCTGGAAAAACATTAAGAGACCACTCCAAATGTTCAGCGTCTCTCGTCTTACTATTTAGAGGCATATGTTTGAGTAGAATGAACATTTTGGTTTTATTATAATATAAACTACTGACAACATTTCAACCAAATTCCCCCAAAATATATTGTCATTAATAATAATAATAATAATAATAATAATAATAATACATTTTATTTATATAGCGCTCTTCTCTCACTCAGAGCGCTTTACAAAAACAAAACAACAAACAAACAAAAATAACATGTAGAGTTGGGTTGGTGGGTGAACTAGGGGTAGGCGGAGGAGAAGAGATGGGTCTTGAGTTTGGACTGGAAGATGGTGAGGGACTCAGAGACACGGATATGTTGGGGGAGGCTGTTCCAGAGCCTGGGAGCTGCCCTGGAGAAAGCTCTGTCGCCAAGGCTGCAGAGTTTAGATGTGTGGGTGGAGAGGAGACTGGCTGAGGAGGATCTGAGGGCCCGGGGGGGGGAGGGGGGGGGTTGATAAGGGGAGAGAAGGTCAGTGAGATATGGGGGGGCCAGATGGTGGAGGGCTTTGTAGGTGAGGACCAGGAGTTTTTAATCGATTCGGAATGAAATGGGGAGCCAGTGGAGCTCTTTGAGGACTGGCGTGATGTGGTTCCACGAGTTGGTGTGAGTGAGGAGACGGGCAGCTGCATTCTGGACACGTTGGAGTCTGTTGATGGAGGTGGTGCTGATGCCGGCGAGGAGTGAATTACAATAGTCAAGGCGGGAGGAGATGAAGGCATGGATGAGTCTTTCAGCAGCGTGGGGTGTGAGGGAGGATCTAATCTTTGCAATATTACGGAGGTGATAGAAGGAGGTTTTGACAGTGTGACAGATGTGGGGTTCAAGGGAGAGGGTGGGATCAAAAATTACGCCAAGATTGCGGGCCTGGGGGGAGGGGGAGACCATGGTGCCATCAATAGTGTGTGTGTGTGTGTGGGGGGGGGGGGGGGGGGGTTGTAAATTTGCTGAGGGTGGATTTGGAGCCAATTAGGAGGAGTTCAGTTTTGTTGCTGTTGAGTTTGAGGAAGTTATTTTTCATCCAGAGTGTAAAGAGCATTTCCATTACGTAATGTAGAGATGAAGATTGAAAAGTTTTGTTGCTGTTTGATTTGATTTGATTCA
>NW_027648522.1:20000-27500 GCF_949987685.1 Ammodytes marinus
AATGCGTGAATGTGGTAAGAAATGTAAAGCGCTTTGGGTCTGAGAAAATCGGCTAAAGAGCGCTTTATAAGTCAAGTCCATTTGCCACTTAGAAAACAAAATCCAAAAATAAAATACTTCATCATTTGTGTTGGGCTGGGTGCCAAGTTTGATAGAGTTGTGCGGCGCTGCGGTGGTGTAGTGGATAGAGCGTGTACCATATTGGCTCCGGCCTTCGTTGCAGTGGTCGTGGGTTCAAATCCGACCCGTGGACCTTTACTGCAGGTCACCCCCCCTCTCTCTCTCTCTATCTATCTCTCTCTCTCTCTCTCTCTCTCTCTCTCTCTCTCTCTCTCTCTCTCTCTCTCTCTCCATTTCAACTCTGTACTGTCAAATCCTGCAGCCCTAGACAGTTAAAGGAATACTTCACCCATATAGAACCGGCGTTCTATCATTATGAAATCACTATTATAATATAATGAATGAGGTTTTTCTTCCCTCAGTCTTCCCTCAGTCTTCCCTTGGCCCAGCTGTCCTGTTAATCCTAACCCTACATGTGATGTCACACGTAGGAAAATGCAGGGTTAGTTAGACAGTGAGACCATAAAACACTCTTTCTGCCTTTTCTCAGGCTAGGATGAACCGATTTCTAAAAAAGTTGCACATTTATACTACATAGGATCTCAGAGTTCAATAAAGCACTAAATGGTTTAGGGCCAAAATACATTACTGATCTGCTGATAAGTTATGAACCGTCCAGAGCCCTTAGGTCGTCTGGGACAGGTCTACTTACAGTCCCTAGAGTTAGGACTAAACGAGGAGAAGCAGCTTTTAGTTTTTATGCACCAAAAATCTGGAACAAACTCCCAGAAAACTTGAGGTCTGCTGCAACTCTCAGTTCTTTTAAATCGAGTCTGAAGACTTTTCTGTTTCCATTTTAACCTGCAATTTTCATTTTATTTGCTTCTTTTATTATGTTTTTAAATCGAGTTTTAATTATTATTTTTTTAATTATTTGCTTCTTTTATTCGCTTTTAAATGTTTTCTAATGTGTTTTATGTATTCTAATCTTGCCCCTGTAAAGCACTTTGAGTGGCCTTGTGTCTGAATTGTGCTATATAAATAAACTTGCCTTGCCTTGCCTTGCCTTACACCTTCATATTTCCACCGGTGAAGTAGGGCTTTAAGAGCTTCTTTCTATAAAGTAAAGTATCATTGAGTCTGTTGGAGAACACTCGGACACTGATGGAAGATCTTGTTGAAAAGCATTCGGGAAATCTCTCACCGTCACACACACACACACACACACACACACACACAATCACACACAAACACACACACACACAGTCACACACACACACACACACACACACACACACACACACACACTCACACACAGTCACAGACACACACACAGTCACAGACACACACACACACACACAGTCACAGACACACACACACACACACAGTCACAGACACACACACACACACACACACACACACACACACACACACACACACACACACACACACACAGTCACAGACACACACACACACAATCACACACACACACACAGACACACACACACACACACACACACTCACACACACACTCATAGCTCCACTTGTGCTGCTATCGCCACATCCAGCCTGCTGCCCTGTGAAACATTTGGTCGCTGAGATTCATCACATGTGACGGCTCATACTGTGTGTGTGTGTGTGTGTGTGTGTGTGTGTGTGTGTGTGTGTGTCGATGTGTGTGTGTGTGTGTTTATGTGTGTGTGTGTGTGTGTGTGTGTGTGTGTGTGTCTCTGTGTCCGTGTGTGTGTGTGTGTGTGTTAGTTAGTATGTGCATGATGTGTGACGGCTCATACTGTGTGTGTGTGCGTCTGTGTGTGTGTGTGTCGGTGTGTGTGTGTGTGTGTTTTTGTCTTGATGTGTGTAAGTGTGTGTGTGTGTGTGTGTGTGTCTCTGTGTCCGTGTGTGTGTGTGTGTGTGTGTGTGTGTGTTAGTTAGTATGTGCATGATGTGTGACGGCTCATACTGTGTGTGTGTGTGTCTGTGTGTGTGTGTGTGTGTCGGTGTGTGTGTGTGTGTGTGTGTTTTTGTCTTGATGTGTGTGTGTGTGTGTGTGTGTGTGTGTGTGTGTGTGTGTGTGTGTGTGTGTGTTGACATTTACCAAGCCGTCACCACAGCAGACATGAAAGAAAGCGGCAGACTGTGTCCTCTGAAATCTGAAGACCAAACACTCCATACGTCACAGTGATATTAATACACTACAAAACAGTTTAGCACTGATGTGAAGTGGCTATTCACTGTGTTCTAAAAGCCATACGTACGTCCTACTCATACTAAACGCCCAACTCACGTCCTACTCATACTAAACGCCCAACTCACGTCCTACTCATACTAAACGCCCTACTAACGTCCTACTCATACTAACATCCTACTCATACTAAAGCCCTACTAACATCCTACTCATACTAAAAGCCCTACTAACGTCCTACTCATACTAAACGTCCTACTAACGTCCTACTCATACTAACATCCTACTCATACTAAACGCCATACTTTCGTCCTACTCATACTAAAGCCCAACTAACGTCCTACTCATACTAAAAGCCATAATAACGTTCTACTCATACTAAAAGCCCTACCAACGTCCTACTCATACTAAAAGCCCTACTAACGTCCTACTCATACTAAAAGCCCTACTAACGTCCTACTCATACTAAAAGCCCTACCAACGTCCTACTCATACTAAAAGCCCTACTAACATCCTACTCATACTAAAAGCCCTACTAACATCCTACTCATACTAACATCCTACTCATACTAAACGCCCTACTAACGTCCTACTCATAATAAAGCCCTACTAACGTCCTACTCATACTAAACGCCCTACTCACGTCCTACTCATACTAAAAGCTCTACTAACGTCCTACTCATGCTAAAAGCCCTACTGACGTTCTACTCATGCTATAAGCCTTACTAACGTCCTACTCATGCTATAACCTTTACTAACGTCCTACTCATACTTAAAGCCCTGCTATCGTCCTACTCATACTAAAAGCTCTACTAACGTCCTACTCATACTAACGTCCTACTCATACTGACGTCCTACTCATACTAACGTCCTACTCATACTTAAAGCCCTGCTATCGTCCTACTCATACTAAAAGCTCTACTAACATTCTACTCATACTAAAAGCTCTACTAACATCCTACTCATACTAAACGCTCTACTAACGTCCTACTCATACTAAAAGCCAAACTAACGTCCTACTCATACTAAAAGCCCTACTAACATCCTACTAATACTAACATCCCACTCATACTAAAAGCCATACTTTCGTCCTACTCATACTAAAGCCCTACTAACGTCCTACTCATACTAAAAGTCATAATAACGTCCCACTCATACTAAAAGCCCTACCAACGTCCTACTCATACTAAAAGCCCTATGTCCTACTCATACTAAAAGCCCTAATAACGTCCTACTCATACTAAAAGCCCTACTAACATCCTACTAATACTAACATCCTACTCATACTAAAAGCCATGCTTTCGTCCTACTCATACTAAAAGCCATAATAACGTCCTACTCATACTCATTTCTATGTCAGTTTGAGTATGGTGTGGTTGTGTATGCGAGTTTGTTTAGGCGAGAAATGCCCGGATGAGTACTATACATGTTGAGTATGTAGGAGGGAGTTTGCAGAAGTATTGAAAATAAACAACATTCCAATATATTTATAAGCTGGAGCTACACACAGACAGACAGACAGACACATACAGACAGACGGACACGGACAGACACACACAGACACACACACACACAGACGGACAGACACAAACACACACACACAGACGGACAGACACACATACACACACACAGACAGACAGACAGACACACACACATACACACACACAGACGGACAGACACAAACACACACACAGACGGACAGACACACACACACACACACATACACACACACACACACACACACACACACACACACACACACACACTCTCTCACACAGTATGAGCCGTCACACTAGATGAATACAGAATGATATGAATACACTATAAAACAGTTTAGCACTGATTTGAAGTGGGTACTCAGATATACACAAAGACACGGATTTGAAGTGTGTACTCAGATACACACAAAGACACTGATTTGAAGTGTGTACTCAGATATACACACAGACACTGATTTACTGTTTGAGTGCGAACCAATCAAAGTACAAGAGAACAAGAGAGAGAGAAAAACTGTGTAGTGCAAAAGTGACGAATCATAAATGTGAAATTCAAAGCAGTGTCAGAGCGGTTAGGATGGAATTAAATGGTGTTTTGCTGGAGCCACACACAAACACTCACAAACACTCACACACACACACACACACACACTCACACACACAAACACACACACACACACACACACACACACACACACACACAAACACACACTCACACTCACACCAGGAGGTCAAATTGATATGTGAATCACGTGACATTTATGAAACAGTCTGAAGGTAACCGTGTTATGTGAGTGACAGGTTGCTTTATGCCTTTGTAAATGTTGCCTGTGTGTGTGTGTGTGTGTGTGTGTGTGTGTGTGTGTGTGTGTGTGTGTGTGTGTGTGTGTGTGTGTGTGTGTGTGTGTGTGAAACGCCTTCACACAAACAACTGCTTTTCTTCAACACCACATGAAACGTCAACTACTCAAACATGGGGCGCTCCGGTGGTGTAGTGGATAGAGCGCGTCCCATATTGGCTCCGGCCTTCGTTGCAGTGGTCGTGGGTTCAAATCTGACCCGTGGACCTTTACTGCAGGTCATCCCCCTCTCTCTCTCTCTCTCTCTCTCTCTCTCTCTCTCTCTCTCTCTCTCTCTCTCTCTCTCTCTCTCCATTTCAACTCTGTGCTGTCAAATAAAGCTTGAAAATGCCCCAAAAAATCGTAAAAAATAACATACTCAAACATATGCCTATACATAGTAAAACAAGAGACACTGAACATTTGGAGTGGTCTCTTAATTTTGTCCAGAGCTTTAAGGCTTTTCATATTTTTCTCTCCAATTTTGTTGTGATAAGAATTCCAATTCGACAATGCAAAGGCACGGCAAGTTTATTCCTATAGCACAATTCAGACACAAGGCCATTCAAAGTGCTTTACAGGGGCAAGATTAAAATAGATAATACACATCAGAAAAGCGAATGAATAGAAATAAAACATTTAAAAGCTAATTAATAGAACTATAATATTTAAATACAATAACATTGCAGGTTAAAATGGAAACAGAAAAGTCTTCAGAAAGGAATGAAGTGGGGGGCGCCCTTAGCTCAGTTGGTAGGGCGTCCCCCCCCCACATGGGCCTCGGCCAGCAGCGGACCCGGGTTCGATTCCAGCCCGCGGTCGCTCTCTGCATGTCACTCCCCTCTCTGCCCCATTTCAACTCTGTCTCTACACTATCAATAAAGCATAAAAATGCCAAAAAAAAAATATCTTAAAAGAAATAAAAAGAAGAGAAAAGAAAAGAAAGATCCATTTTCACTGTTTGCTGTCAGAGAAAGTGCGGCAGACATTGATCGTTCTTCTCTGTGTTATCTTCGCTCCTGTGTGGATCTGCATTTGATTAAAACTGTAAATCCTGCTTTAACTAGGGACAGTTATTGAGCTGTTTTACTCTGGGCTTTATTGAGCTGTGTTCTGCAGGCTCTTTATCTCTTTGCTTTTGTGATTTTGTGATACTACTAAACTACTAAAAAATACATTAACTAGTTAGGAAACTAAATACACTTTTTAGTTTTATTTCTGATTTTTGTTTCAAGTTTAACCTCCCCTTTAAGATGTATTAATGTATTATTTGTATATATATATCCCATCTGCTTCTCCCCTGTAGACCATGCAGGGCAGTGACTGTCTGTTTAAGGCCTTGTAGTCAGTGATTCTGGAGAACGCTTGTTGTCAAAATCACTTTCTGTCAAAATCAGTGAATATTTCCTGATTATCCTTTATTTACTGCTTTGGACAGACCCACTGAAAAACATTAAATGTGATCCATATTTTTTTTTATTACATCTGTTTATTGATTTTGATTTGAGAGGGTTATCTTAACTTTTCATACCAGAAAATGTATCTGCCAATTACATGCAGAGACCCGCACACTATATAAGTGATCACTGTATGAATATGGAGCGATTTAACACTTATATTAACATATATAAATCCCATGTATTTTCTCCCTTCTAGACCATGCAGCGACTGACTAATGTAATGTAATGTAATGATTTGTTTAATTTATTCATTGGGTTTTTAATTTTTTGGAACAACAAAATCACATACACAGGGAACAGGTGTCTCCGGGTTAAAATTAAAATACATCTTACAAAACATAATAAGCTTTCATACAAAAATATCTACAAATACACATGAAAAATTAAAAAAACAAAACAAAAAAACAAACAAGTAGCGACTAAATAAAGTTAGGGGGGAGGGGGGGGGTTTAGTCCTGGGTGAGAGGGTTATCTTAACTTATATCCCATGTGTTTGTTTTCTCTCCTTCTAGACCATGCAGGGCAGTGACTGTCTGTTTGAGGCTGTGTGATTGCATAGATACAGATAAAACATGAATACACTCTATGCACACTATATAAGTGATCACTGTATGAATATGGAGCGATTTAACACTTATATCAACATGAAAATATCCCATGTGTTTCCCCCTTCTAGACCATGCAGGGCAGCGACTGTCTGTTTGAGGCTGTGGAGCAGCAGGACTTGGACACGGTTCAGATTCTGTTGTTCCAGTTCACAGCCGAGGAGCTGGACCTGAACACACCAAACAGCCAGGGACTCACTCCTCTGGACATCTCCATCATGACCAATAACACTCCCATAGCCAAGCTGCTACTGAAGGCAGGGGGCAAGGAGAGTCCTCACTGTGAGTATGATATTATATACATCATTTATATGTGTTATAACTCTGAGTATGAAAATATTAGTAGAAGTAGCAAAAAATAAAAATAAAATTTAAAATAAAAGTCAACAAAATATGAGAAAGGAAATCCTAATATTAAAAAAATATTAATCACAAAGAGTCTTAAGAAAGTCGCTAAAATATGAAGAAGAATAAAAATTAAAAAGTCGCAAATAAAATGTTACTAAAAAGCTTCTAAGAACACCCCTACACATCTCCATCATGACTAACAACACACCTATAGCCAAGCTGCTACTGAAGGCAGGGGGCAAGGAGAGTCCTCACTGTGAGTACTATATATCTCTTATGATGTTATATATTAATTTTACTTACTTAAGTCGCAAATATAAGTCACAAAAAAGTCACCAAAATATAGGAAATGGTACGGGGAAAAAATCCTAATAGTCATCCAATTTTTTTTTTTTCAAAAGGTCGCAAAAAAAAAGTATAAAAGTCTTTGGACTATTATAGATTCTACTTACTATCGTCGCAAAAAAAAGTTGCAAAAATTGTTTAAAAACTCTCTATAATATAGGA
>NW_027648522.1:45000-47500 GCF_949987685.1 Ammodytes marinus
AGTTTTAGACCGTTTTGAGTGCACGACCGAGGAACTTACAGTGCACTGCATTTTGGCACACTCTCCGGTTTTGCGCAAAGTGCACTCAAAAAAGTAAGTGTAAGTACAGAAGTGCGCGATTTCAGACACAGCTGTAGTTGCAGTGCACTAGAGTTCATTCTTTGTTAGTTCATAATGGAGAGTGTTATAATAAGTCTAGTCTGCTGGTTATGAAAGCAGCGCAATGCAATAGCCAGACAGAGAAATAACTGCACAACTTTAGGAATGTTATATAAATACTCTTTGCTGTTGTGTCTGATGAGTGGCATCGGCGACATTTAAAGACACACACACACACACACACACACACACACACACACACACACACACACACACACACACACACACACACACACACACGAACACACACATACACACACACACAGTTTTAGTGTCAGCCATATAAACACACACACAGACTGTTGTTTGGTATTTACAGAAGCATCCGACACACACACACACACACACACACACACACACACACACACACACACACACACACAAACACACACACACACACACACACACACACACACACACACACACACACACACACACACACACAAACACACACACACACACACAGCCCGAACACCTTTAGACAAGAACACAGAATAGAAAGGCCAAGGCACTGTGGGCGTATAACGAGCCGACAGCGATAAACAGACAGACGCTGTATTCTGAGTTCAATTATTAAATGTTATCGTGAGCAGAACCGGCTACAAGATAACTGCTAAAAGAGAACTCAGACATATTTTGAACCAATTCTGATACAGTTTTGTTTTCATTTATTTTTTTAGATTATTTTTTGGGCATTTTCAAGTTTTATTTGATAGTTTAGAGAGAGAGAGAGAGAGAGAGAGAGACAGAGAGACAGAGAGAGAGAGACACAGAGAGAGAGAGACAGAGAGAGAGACACAGAGAGAGAGACACAGAGAGAGAGAGTGAGAGAGAGAGAAAGAGACAGACAGACAGAGAGAGACAGAGAGAGAGACAGAGAGACAGAGAGAGAGACAGAGAGAGAGAGAGAGAGACAGAGAGAGATGACATGCAGTAAAGGTACAAGTACACTGCAAAGCAAGTTCACTATGTGGCCAAAAGTATGTGGACGCCATGATACATGTTCTAGTATCTCGTTACGTTTACTTGGCAACGTTGATGTCTTGTTAACAGATTTTTCCTCCTTTTCAGGGCCGGCTGTACTATGTGCGAGTGTCTGCGTACAACATGAAGGGTTGGGGTCCGCCTGCCTCGTCTCTGCCTCCGTCTGCGATGCCTTCCAGTAAGTTATTTTAACCTTTATTTCTACAGGTAAATCCCATTGAGACCGAAGACTCTTTTGCAAGGGAGACCTGTTCCCATCCCCACGTTACCATTCACACACACATTCATACACCGATAGCAGCAGGCTAACTATCGACATTCACACGATTATTATGAAACTAAAGTGTTTTACATCATTAAAGGTGCTACGAGGAACTTTTTAAATATTTCTGAAACAGTCTCATTTTTCCTCTGATGATCATAAATTACATGTAACAGCAAACGAGACCATCAGTGCAAAGAATGCTATTTTTATATAGTTTTTCTTAATGCCTTTGTCATGGGTATATACGCTCACCCAGGAACAACAGCTGGCGTGGTAAAAACACTACCGCTTCTGTCCAAAGGGGGGCGCTAGAATTAACACACACTGAGAGTTCCTCGGAGCACCTTTAAATCAGAAGTTATTTTGCTTGATCTCCACAGTAGTATAGCTTTTATATTTGTCTGGCTTTTCAGAAAATCACATTTGATAATCACAGTAAAAAAAAAAACTGAATACATTTTTTTTTTTTGTTATGAAATACCTCCACAGCTATAATTAGTGTGAATGCTGGAGCTTCCAGAAATGTCTTTCAATTATAATTTTATCTAGACATTTTTAAATATTCAACATAATTCCTATAAGAGTTAAAGGTGCAGTGTGTAATATGACATCATCAAGAAAGTTCTACAAAGTTCTAGAATGCAACACTCCCTGGGTAACCCCACCCCTTTAGAATAATAACAGAAGCTACAGTGGCCTTCAAGGACAAGAACAATTCTAAATTTTAAACAATGCACCTGATGACATTCCAACTATGACACTTCCAAAATGGTGGTGACAAGGCCTTGGTCCAAAATATGGAGAAATATGGACATATATGAGACCCTTTCTAAGGAAAAGAATAATAATTCTAAAAAAAAAATTCAGCTATTATGCACTAAATTAAACGTACTTATGGATATTATAATTATTTCCTACAAAATCTTCTAGGGAATAAAACCCAAAATTCTACACACTGCAGGTTTAAACAATTCACTACTGTTCATTTGTTATCTTCATACTCCTTTAGCTGATTCATATACATTCAAGCCATCAATGTAGTTCAGCTCCAAGTCTATTCAATTACTAGTTTTAAGTTTTTTATCCATGTCT
>NW_027648521.1:5000-15000 GCF_949987685.1 Ammodytes marinus
CAAATATAAAAATGGAATGAAATTATTACACTAAAGTTTACAAGAAGCACACAATTATAAAACCACATTTTACAATTTGTATCGCACAGAAAACAACATCCTGGTGGTAGGATGGCCTAGAGGAAAGAGGTTCCTCCCAGTAACCATGAGGTCTCTGGTTCCTCCTCCCAGTAACCATGAGGTCTCTGGTTCCTCACAGTAACCATGCGGTCTCTGGTTCCTCCCAGTAACCATGAGGTCTCTGGTTCCTCCTAGTAACCATGAGGTCTCTGGTTCCTCACAGTAACCATGAGGTCTCTGCCTCCTCCCAGTAACCATGAGGTCTCTGGTTCCTCCTCCCAGTAACCACGAGGTCTCTGGTTCCTCCTCCCAGTAACCACGAGGTCTCTGGTTGGATCCCCGGCACCGGACTGGAGGGTGTTAGTTGTATAACTACTGGTGGCTGCTATTACATCTACGGTGCCCACCATCTCTACCATTGTGTCCTTGAGCAAGACACTTAACCCCAAACTGCTCCAGAGGCACTACATTTTGGCTGTTAGTCTATACGTACCTCCTCTCCTCAAAAACTTCCCTAAATTAATATCAAAAAGTTTTTGTATTTATATTGTAAGTAGGGGAGAACGGGGTAATGTGAGACACTTTTTACATTCGCTCTCCTCTTAGCGAGCTAAAATTATTCATCAGTCAAATGTACACATTTCCCATTAGTTCAGGATGTTTCCTAGAAAAGGCCATTAGCAGAATTTATTCATGACAAAGGGCAGTGAAAATATGATTGTTTTAAAAAAAGTTGTCTTGTGTCTCAGTTTACCCCAGCTGTGGGGTAAACTGAGACAGACCAGATAAATCAAGGGGGTAAACTGATCCACTTACTTTTTCCACTCTGAAACTACCATAACAACAAATGTTGTAACAGTTGCAATCCTGACAGCTAGCTTAAAACCAAATATTCCAAAACTAATGTCGGACGAGTAACAGAATCATGGGGTTTGGTCAATTAAGAAAAACATTTTTCTAAACACTTGAAAGTAACTCTGATCAAATACACCATATAATTCATATTCAATAATTAACATTCAAATGACATATAGAACCAGTTAGATTAAAACACAGTCTGGGGGTCAGAACACAGGACCCTTAGAGCCAGCTAGTGTCTGGAGGTCGGAGCAAATAACAATCAGAACCAGCTAGAACAGCCTGGGACTCAGAACACAGGACTAGACCCAGCTGTCATTTTCCATCTTTTGAGTCTTCGATTAATATTTTTCTGCATTTGTTTTATTGGGATCATTCATTGAATAAAGAAAGACATATTACTTAGAGTCTATTGGTGTTAAAGGTCACTCTCCTGTCCCCCACATACATACGTGCCAAACCATGCCCTTGCTGACACCCCTTCAACCATCAACCCCCACCTCCAGCCCAGCATTTGTCTCACTTTACCCCACTGCCACAATTTGAAAAAAAACTACCTCTCTCAGCAAATCAGGCTAATCTTCAGTTTTCATCATCACATGGTTTCATATGTTGGTAGTTCGTCAACATGTATGATATAAGTTTTTCTACCTGAATCAATTTGCTTTGGCACAACAATCAATTAAGTTGACAACAAGAACATTTACTTTTACATGCAAAAAAGAAATTTTTGTGAAAAAAACATGCTTACAACATCACCATGAGGTCCTCTCTTTCATGACCAAGGGGAAATGAGAGGGGCTTGAAAACATATATCTCACATGACCAAAAATGTGTTCCATTGCCTAGATCAGGGGTCAGCAACCCGTGGCTCCGGAGCCACGTGTGGCTCTTTCATCCTTCTGTTGTGGCTCCCTATGACTTTTTTCATTTTAAAATATAATTCTGAATTTGAAGATTATGGTAAACTTGTAACATTTAAATAAAAAGTTTTTAATATTTTTATCGCGGCCCCGAGAGCAGTCGCTGGAGACAGGGGAACCACGGCGCACTCGTGCGTTGCGGTGCTTGAGACCGAGTCCAAGAGCCGCTCCTCTTGGACTCGGTCCAAGACTTCAGAGGGACGGGTGGGAAAGTGTACAGGAGTGTGTTCGGCCACGGTCTGTGAGCGAACGCATCCACCCCGAGCTGGAGATTGTCCTTCGCGCTGAGAGAGAACCACAGCGCGCACTGTGTGTTCTCCCGTGTGGAGAATAGGTCGACTTCCGCCTTCCCAAACTCGCTCCATATCTGATTGATCAGATCGTGGTACAGAGTCCAGTCTCCTGGCCCCCCACTCGACATTATGTCTGCCCCTCTGTTTAGGACACCGGGGATGTACACTGCTCTGATGGAGAGCAAGTGTGTGTGCGTCCAGCATAACGTCTCGCTATGCTCAGCTGCTGCGCTGAGCGCACGCCCCCTTGGCGATTGATGTATGCTGCTGTCGCCTTGTTGTCCGTGCGAATCATTACATGTTGATTTGTTAACATTGGGGCAAAGTGTTGGATTACTTTCCACACAGTGAGAAACTCCAATGCGTTTATATGCATGATCACGGGGGCAGGCCAAGCGCCGCCCACTAAGTGAGACTCGCAGGTTCCTCCCCAGCCCGACAGAGATGCATCCGTGAACACTGAGATGTGTGACGTTGCTCTGCCCAGCGGCTCTCGTGAGGGTTAGGGGATCGCCCTATGGGGGAATGGACACTTTGCGCCACCGTTGGCGCACTGGGTCGATGCGCAGGCGAGAAAACCATAGGTTAAATGCAACATAGTATAGTTTTTTGTACATAGCATACAGGTTATATGTATATATATATATATACACACATATATGATGTCAAAATGGGTTGTGGCTCCGAGTGCTTTCTTTTTATTGGGAGGCGGTCCCAAATAGCTCTTTGAGTAGAAAAGGTTGCTGACCCCTGGCCTAGATAGAGGGGGTGTCTCACATTACCCAATGGCTCACATTCCCCCGTTCTCCCCTATATTATTTTATTACAATAATGACCAAAATACAAGCTATATTACGCGCTGAATACCAGTAAGCTTTCCTAAATTACTATATGAAAGATTAACGTTAATTATCTACACTTTAAAGGGTTAACTCGCAAGATGTGTGTATGTTGAACTTTTTTAATCAAATTAAAATTCAACTTAATTGAACTGTTAAATCTAGTTTATTTAACGTTATTTGGTAGCATTTAGTTTTGGGTGACTTTCCATCTCAACTAAATCTGATGATGTACACTTGTGTATTTACTTTCTTTTCATGTTGATGTGGAAGTTGTTGATCAGTGGCGTCAGTCAGAGTCCAAAGGAGGTCCAGCGTTTTCATAGTCCATGTTAACTTCCTCTCCATCTCTGTCATAATGCACCTGTGGAAAGCAAAAAACAACAAACGGGAGATCCTGAGATTTAATGCGACAAAAATGTCCATTTTGTGCCTCTAAGATTCACAGTTCACATTAACAATACAGTCTTTTACTCCAATTCTGAAATGTTCATGTGTTAACTTTGTTTTTAAAACTCACAGCATTGTCATCCATCTGTGATTTCTTCCCTGAAAAGACACAACAAAATCGACATGTTCCAACAGTCTGAATCTAGATTTATCAAATATTTTTGTCTATAAAAAAATGTTATCTGTAGATTGATTGATTGATTGTCTTTATTTCGAACATGCAATAAAAAAATAGATGAATAAATAACAAACAAACAAAAGCAAAACAAAGAAATAGAATAAAAAAAAAAAAAAGAAAAACAGACATGCTCGAAAGGGGGTAGGAGGAAGTAAAAAACTTATCTAGTCCTACCCCTTAACAGAAGTATATATATATATATATAATAGAAGTTCTCACCTGTAGTTCTCTCCCATATGTTGACCGCCACAACAATAATGATGAGTGTTGCCAAACCCACAGACACTAGAATAAACCTCAGCAAACCTGAAAATGAGGATAAAAACATTAGAACCGTTAAAAAATTAGGAACAGAACTTGTTTTAGATGTTATAAAGTGACAGATGTAAAACGTTAAGTTTGCCTGTTTCGATAAAAGCGCCTAAGGCTGTTAAGATGTCTGTTCTGTACCACCTAAATCACAGATCTACCTCTCCCTAAAGAGCACCAATGGAAGCTCCCTGAAACTGCTGCTGGAGTGTCTTGAGGATGTCAAAGTCTGCATGGCCCTTAACTTTCTCTATTTTAATGAAAGGAAAACCGAGGTCATACTGTTTGGACCAAAGGCCGCCTGTGATATCTCTTCAATGGACCTCTGCTCCCTGCAGCCTTATGTTAAACCCGTGGTGGCCCCCACACTGCCTGTTTTTAAATCACGTCTAAAGACCCATTTTTACTCATTGGCCTTTTAACCCAGGATGAGATTAGTTGCTATGTGACTATTTGTGTATACTGTTTCTCTATGTGTATATCATTACCTGTGTTGCTGTGGCTCTGTTGTTTTTAAATGTGCTCATAAAGTTAGATTGGATTGGAAAACATAATGATGACGATTATATTCCATTTCTATCAAGTCGATACGATCAGTTCTACACACTGTGCCTTTAATTGTTTCATCTATAGAAAGCCAATCATCATGTGAAGCGTTACCTGGTCCAGAGGGATGCTGCTGGGCAGGAGGGGCACCAGGAGTCTCTGTCTCTGGGTTTCTGGTTCTTGTTGGATCCTCTGTAGATGTGTTTCCTTCTGGAGTCTGATCCGCTGTAGAGGAAGCTGTGGTTCTGCCCGTTGGTCTGCTCACTTCTGATTGAGTTCAATATGAAATAAGAAAACACAACAAATGTTGATAACGTTCTTGTTTCCCTTTTAACCTGTAATTTTTTTTTTTTTTTTTTTTTTTTGTAAAATGTTTTAATTCTTTTATTTAAATGTTGTATTTTTATCCATGTTTTAAATTTGTTCCTTTTTTTTTTTTTTTTTTTTTTGTATTTGTATTCTTTATTTGATTTTAACCCTGTGAAGCACCTTGAGTGGCCCTGTGCCTGAAATGTGCTCTATAAATAAAATTGCCTTGCCTTGCCTTGCCTTGATAGAATTCCTCATGTTGACCATCTGAAGAGACTCAATGAGAAAGAAAAATGTCGACAAATAAACCAGACGTACCTGGTTTCACACATGAGGACCCGGGGCAGGCGCCAAACAGCAGCACTTGTCCACTCATTTCATCTGTCACTTTACACTTCAGTAACTCAGAATAGTTTGACTTCTGAATCAGACCAGAAGCTGTAAATGTTGCCCTGGCTGAACAGGAAGGTGGTGATATATCCACGTCGTTCACATCACCTTCATACAGCCACTCCACTGTGTGATCACACCCTCCATAAGCAAACACACCGCAGTACAAGGTGACTGCATCGTTCACCTGACGATCATATACTGGTGAAGATGGAGACATTGAGAGAAACACAAAGAGAGTAAAATATACTTATCAATTCAATTCAATTCAATAAGGGCTTTATTAGCATGAAAGTTTAAAAAAACAATATTGCCAAAGCAAAGTATCAAAATACAATAAGTCCAAATATTCAGACGATACACATATGAACCATGCAAACATAATGAACATTATATTAGTTATGTACAGTGTGTGTGTGTGTGTGTGTGTGTGTGTGTGTGTGTGTGTGTGTGTGTGTGTGTGTGTGTGTGTGTGTGTGTGTGTGTGTGTGTGTGTGTGTGCGTGCGTGTGTGTGTGTGTGTGTGCGTGTGTGTGTGTGTGTGTGTGTGTGCGTGTGTGTGTGTGTGTGTGTGTGTGTGTGTGTGTGTGTGTGTGTGTATATCACCGCAATCATATTTATTGTTATCTTTCAGTATAGTTGACAGTTTGAGCTGAAAACATCATGATGTAAATACTCACTGCTAACAACAGACAGATCAACCAAAGCATCTGGACCTTGTTGTTCTCCTGATTTGATCTGTCTGCAGGTGTAACGACCAGGATCCCCATCATCGACATTCTTTATGACCAGAGAACAGTTTTCTGTCAAACTCATTCTGTCGGCTTTATCCGTGGGAATCTCATCACTAATCTGCCCATTAGTAACCAGCTCTGAGACTGAGTCAGTCCGAACACTACTACGGTAAGACCATGTAGTGCTGACACAGTTGAGCTGATTTTCTATCACATTGTCACAAGGCAAAGTGACTTCCTCTCCTGCTCTGGCAGCGAACCAGAGGCGTTTCTGCCCGGTGACTTCTGTCGAAGATGAGAGACAAATGTTACAAATAAAAAATGTATTTAATGATTGTAGTTTTGTGTAAGGATTAAAACAACATACATTACTGTTTTACTTTAACCTTTGACCCGTGATTTAACACAGCCCAAAATAATCCAAGAACAATTATTCTCATTCAATATTAGTTTTTCTTAACTAACTTCATAATATAATATTGCAATCTTGTCCATGCACATATCGTTTTAAATTGAATTTGTATTGTCCCATGGACCTTTCATCTTGAAATATACCACTTGTTTTAATTTTTTTTAAATAATTCAGTTCAGTTATTCAAGCCCAAAATAGCAGAAGGAGGAGTCCAGAGTCACATATGATTCTTGTTTGAGCCAAATTTTATCCACAGAGCTTTCAACAATTTAAGAGATTCATGAAACAGCCACTATTTTCTGTGGGTTCATATTTGAGCCGTAACACCACAGATGTCACGGTTTAGTTTAAGGACCTTCAGAATTCACTCTAAAGGTAAACATGTGTTTTGTGTTTAAAAAAGCTTTTACTGAGGATTTCATAAACTATTGTTCCAATAAAAAAACTTAAAGGGACACTGTGTAACATTTTACGTAATTTATTTGCTAAAATCAATATCCTCATTCATAAATATGTCCTCATTGGTGTAAAATCACCTCTGCCAATAATCTGAATTATCCTCCTGAGCGGAGAATTACAAATATTAATATTACATTTTGTACATTGAGAGGGCAAGTCTTATGGAGGAATCCATGTTTTTGGAATGTCATCAGGTGCATTGTTTAAAATGTAGAATTGTTCTTGTCCTTGAAGGCCACTGTAGCTTCTGTTATTATTCTAAAGGGTTGGGGTTACCCAGGGAGTGTTGCATTCTAGAACTTTGTAGAACTTTCTTGATGATGTCATATTACACACTGCACCTTTAAAGGCATTTTTTGCATAAAACTTGAAAACAGGTGAAATTTGACAATATTGACACAACAGAAGGGTGAATTAATCTTCAATACTTAAAAACTATTACATTTGTTTTCTAATGTGTGTTGTGTATATTCTTACCTGTGAAGTGAAGCAGTAGTATCACAAATAAAGACGTTTTAATCCGTCCAAGTTGAGCCATCTCGATGTCTTGTTCTCTCGCTCGCAAGTGTGTAAACTTGTGCGTCTTTAAGATGAGTGTACTGCTTTAAGTTCCCTTTTCTTAAGTGCCACTTCCCTATATTATTTATCAGTTGTACGTGTGAATTTTTTTTCTTCAAACTTTGAAAGGGCTGAAACGAAGGGTCATTACCAACATGTTGTTTTCACACGTCTGAAGATGAGCTGATTATTTTGAGAGCAGTTGGTTCCTCTTTGGGGTGTTGTTTTCTGATAAATGAAGGGGCAGTTTTTGGGTGAATATATTAAGGTTCAGCAGCAGAGATCTGGAGGTGTGGACTGTTTGTTCCTCATTTACTGTAAGTCTCTTTTGGTCAACATTAATGCAACAAAGCCCCTGTTAATCCAAATCCACAAACATCCTTCTTACTATGACATTTGGGGGAGTCAGTTGCATGATAGTAAAGCATCTGAAAAGAGTTATAGGCACATTTATGCATCCAAATGAAAATAGTGAGGCATCTTTTTATTTAATTTTATTTTATTTCTTTACTTGACTCTGTGTTTTTGTCTTGTATCACTTTGTGGTTCCTTGTATTGTCTCAAAATAAAATAAAATATTTGGAACTGAAAAGAGTGGGCACATTTATCAATCCAAATGAAAGATTTGAGTTTGATAAACTTTACGGAAGTTTGGTTAAGCTGAGGCGGAGCTATGCTGTGGTTCTTAGACCCAGATAATTTGACCTCTGGTGTCGGTAAAAGCCTCTGCTACATCCTGCTCTGCCTTCGTTTCCTCACACCAGACTTTACTGTCACGTTCTGTGAAATATAATAAATAGAAATAAATGATTATTATCAACAGTAAATATTTTTGACTGAAAATTACCCTGAATATGTTTCTTCATCCTCAGGCTGTTTTAAGCAGACATGTGTGTGTGTGTGTGTGTGTGTGTGTGTGTGTGTGTGTGTGTGTGTGTGTGTGTGTGTGTGTGTGTGTGTGTGTGTGTGTGTGTGTGTTTGTGTGTAGGTGGTGTGAATATGCGTGCGTAACCGGCATAACAGTGGACCTGAGTGTCACAGCAACATGGGACTACACGTATAACAGTGGACAGTTTTTTTCAGGTCCCCTCTTGGACATGATTTAAATTATGTTATGGAAATCAATTATAAATAATGCCAGAGGAGCCAATTATAACAGAACAAAACTAAAACAGTAGTGGTTAAATTAATCTTTAACATGTAACATTAGGAACACATTTCTTTAAATATTAGATTAAGAAAATGTTGTTGCTAATACTTCAGTCCCTGATGTAAGTGCATGTAGAAAGTTACTTCATGTATTTGCAGTTAGTGGCCATGATTATGTTCATGTTGTTGTTGTTTTAAACTATGAGGTCACTGGATTACTGAGCAAAACAATGCAACAGTTTGAAGGAATTTTTCTGGAACAATTATGAAAAAAATCAACAATGGCTAAACGCATCCGTTTGAGTTATAACAATTTAAAACAATAGCAGTTTGTCTACATGGGGTTAAAGAGTCATAGTAGTAGCCTAGTTTAAACCTGCAGTGTGTAGAATTTTCGGTTTTATTTCCTAGCAGATTTTGTAGAAAGTAATTATAATATCCATAAGTAGGCCTACATTTAATTTAGTGCATAATAGCTGAAAAAAATGTTTTGAATAATTTTTTTTTCCCCTTAGAAAGGGTCTCATATATGTCCATATTTCTGCATATTTTGGACCAAGGCCTAGTGCCGCCATCTTGAAAGTGTCATGGTTGGAATGTCATCAGGTGCATTGTTTCAACATTTAGAATTGTTCTTGTCCTTGAAGGCCACTGTAGCTTCTGTTATTATTCGAAAGGAGTGGGGTTACCCAGGGAGCGTTGCATTCTAGAACTTTTATATATGTATACGTTTTATAGCTGAAGAAACATCGCCATCTAGTGAAACCTCGCGAGACTTGCACCTGAAACCACGTTAATCCGGGTAGTTTGCGTCAGCTGATCACAACACGGAAGTAAAGCAGAGAGCAGCAGAGAAGCGACCTGCTAGTGCCATGAGTCCAAAGTTTAATTTGATTTTTAAAGTATTTATGAACAAGTTTACGGATATTTAACATTTCCGAGTGACCGTGAAGTCAAAAAGCTCTCGTTCTACCTCTGTAAGTATCGCGAGAACTCATTGATGGTTGATAAAAGGCAGTTTGTGATTCAAATACTGAATTAAGTTGGTCTTTTTCGCATGTTTGCATTCACTCTCAGACTAATTTAGTTATAACAGGAGGATGTAAACGTATCATAAAGAGCCATTATTGTAAACGTAAGATAAAACCCATCTTTACATAGTCTGGCTTATGTAGTATTTTAGGCCTATTACAATTTTTATATGGTTTATATTTTATTTACAAGTGGTTTTACATCCACTTTCAGAGTAATATCGTTATTTTTTTCATTTCATTTAACTTTTATTTATCCTCGAGAGACCAATTGAGGGGTGACCCTCATTTACAATGATGTCGAGTTCAAAGCAAATTCAAAGGAAAAACAACAATACATAAACAATATTCAACGCAAATACATCAAATACACAACAACAGGTGAAGAGAAAAAAAAACAATTGAAACATTTACACAGTGGTGAAGAGTGGCAGCAATTAAAATGAAATGGGTGAAAGTACAATATAGCCTAATTAAAACAGTTACAGGTAGAGTTTGGCAGA
>NW_027648521.1:20000-32500 GCF_949987685.1 Ammodytes marinus
GCCCCCCCCCCAAAAAAAAATTTATTTTTTTTACAAATCTAAACATGTTTTTGAAACATTCTAAACATTTTTGTGCGTTTTTAAACACATTTAATACATTTTAACATCTTAATCCAGTGTTTTAATCCTGCTTCCTTTGAGCATGGATAATACTGACTGAGTGTGCATCGGAGTGAGAAAGATAGGCAGACATACTTGCCCAAATTATTGACTAGTTAAATGTCATTCACACACCCAGTGTTTTTTCGCTAGTGCCTCCAATGTCCTGCTGGAGGAGAATAGTAGCCAGTGGAGAACCAGACCCTCCTAGGGGTGTCCGGGGGTATGCCCCCCCGGGAGATCTTTTTTCACCTTTTTAACCCTTAGGGTTGGTCCATTTTACGGACATTTCATTTTTCTTTTTTTGGATAATTTTGGCTGTGTTCATGCATATGGCATGAAAACTGGTAAGGAAGTGTATTTTTATATGATAATGTTATTTCCAGCTCAGCTCCTACAGTAAGGCTAAAATACACTGTATACAAACAAGAGTTACATTCAGACTGCTAAGGTCCATAAAACGTCCATTAACACCCATTCAAACACCATTTTTTCAACACACTGCCATTAAAGCATAATTGATGCATTTTTTTATATCTGGGTGTCAATCTGGGCTTCTACCTTGGAATTGATCATTTTTACTACTCTCCACCATGTTACGTCATTATGACCATATTTGGCATATGGAGAAAAAACAGGCTATTTCCACTAGATAGCACTGTCACAATCCCCCCTTCCTCTCCCTTTAGCTTTAACCCTGAGGAGTGTGTGTGTGTGTGTGTGTGTGTGTGTGTGTGTGTGTGTGTGTGTGTATGTGGGTGTGTGTGCACGTGTGTGTGTGTGTGTGTGTGTGTGTGTGTGTGTGTGTGTGTGTGTGTGTGTGTGTGTGTGTGTATCCATGACCTATGACATTATGAGCAAAAGGCTAGTGGTTTTCAAGTGGCACTGTTTTCATTTACTCTGAATCCTCCTCCAGAGCTGGGATGTTTCCTCTGACTTTCAGTAGTGGAGAATTCAGTTGGCCCCACCAACACCCATACACAGAGATATACTCCTGCAGCCACTGGAATGGTACAGGGACCCACCTGTTACGCGTTAATGGAGGTTTCAGACACAGTGGTTGCGTTCCGAATCTCATACTCTTTCTTTTTTCTATTCTACATACTACATCCGACGATAAAAAGAATCTAGTTAGGATGCAGTAGGCATACTATTGGGACATACTTTACTCTCTTATTTCATCATAACATTGCGCCTTGATCTTGCCTCTTGCTTTTATATCCGTCGCATCCCCGTTTGTTTTCATATGGAGGCTTCGTCGATGTTACGTCACTTCACGTGCGCACTGGATTGTGGGTCAGAATCGCCCAAATAGGATGCACTTTTCAACACTAACAATCTTGGCCGCATGAAGTAGGACATCCGGGTACTTCTAACCATCCTAAATCTGGCCATAAGAATCGGGACATCCTAAATCTTTTTTCTACATACTATATAGTAGAAAGTATGCGATTCGGAACGCAACCATTGTCTGTGTCAGATTCCTATTACTCGCTATCAGAATCAGACTCCATCACTGTTTCCAAAGCTTTATGTACTTCTTGTGTAAAGGCTCCCTCCATATTGCCAGGTAAGAAATAACTAGTTCCACAGTTTGCTTTGTATAAACTCTGGTTTCAATGGCAGCTGTGTAAACAGCTCAACGACTTGTTATGTGTCTCTGACGGCTGCACCTTTGATGTGATTGAAGATGGCCCATGTTTTAACTTATTTGAAGCAGTGCACTGCACATGCTTGTGTGTATGGACCTCAGGTAGGTGTGTGTGCTGTGCATTTATACAAAGTCATCTTTAGAGGGATTTTGAACCTCTGCATGAAAAACTACACATGGAACAGAGTGAATGAAAACAGTGCCACTTGAAAACCACTAGCCTTTTGCTCATAATGTCTAGGTCATGGGGATACACACACACACACACACACACACACACACACACACACACACACACAGTCTCTCTCATACACACAACTTTATTTAGCCAATGATGTCCCTGTTACACTGTTCTTGGCCCGTTCACTGTTCACTGTTCACTTCTGGATAATAACAAAAAGAGTGGAAAATGTGCATGGACTGCAGGTGAGGTTCTTTTCCTAACACAAAAATTCAATTTATGATTAGTACTGATGTTGGTTTAAAATTCAAGCCTAAAAAAGTTGGAAAAATATCGATGTATAATATTTTTTATAGCTACCTTTTTCAAAAGTCCATTTTACGTACCTTATCGGTATGAGTGTCAGTTTATTACACTACAAAAAATAATAATGCCTAAATATCTGTGTTGCTGCTCAGGATTGACATATCCCAGGCCTAATAATTCAATACAAAAAAAATTAGTTTGCATGTAGTATATTGAAAATAATAAACATTTTCAGTTTTTTCCTCCAAAATACGATGTCATCATGACCAAAACCTGGCAATTAAAGGGTTAACATCTTTTAAAATTCATGACTATTTTATATTAATAGTTAGGGCAGATGTAGGGGAAAAGAATTGTCAAAAAAAAGTTTAAAAAAAAGATTGTATAACATTTTTTTATAGCTACCTCAATGAAATGTCCATTTTACGGACCTTAGCGGTACGAGTGTGAGTATTTGACACTGCACAAAAAATAATAATGCCTGAAAATCAGTTTTGCTGCTCATCATTGACACATCACAGGCCTAATAATTCAACACAAAAAAAATTAGTTTGCATGTAGTATATTGAAAATATTTCAGTTTTTCAGTTTTTTTCATCTAAAATACGATGGCATCATGACCAAAACCTGGCATTTAAAGGGTTAACATCTTTTAAAATTCATGAATATTTTATATTAATAGTTAGGGCAGATGTGGGGGAAAAGAATTGGCAAAAAAAAAGTAGAAAAAAATTAATGTATAATATTTTTTATAGCTACCTTAATGAAATGTCCATTTTACGGACCTTAGCGGTACGAGTGTGAGTATTTGACACTGCACAAAAAATAATAATGCCTGAAAATCAGTTTTGCTGCTCATCATTGACACATCACAGGCCTAATAATTCAACACAAAAAAAATTAGTTTGCATGTAGTATATTGAAAATATTTCAGTTTTTCAGTTTTTTTCATCTAAAATACGATGGCATCATGACCAAAACCTGGCATTTAAAGGGTTAACATCTTTTAAAATGCATGACTATTTTATATTAATAGTTAGGGCAGATGTGGGGGAAAAGAATTGGCAAAAAAAAAGTAGAAAAAAAATAATGTATAATATTTTTTATAGCTACCTCAATGAAATGTCCATTTTACGGACCTTAGCGGTACAAGTGTGCCTAATATTATAACAGGCCCTAAGGGTTAAAGTGAAATGCATGAATCTGGTGCACTTTGAGAGGACAATTAAGAGGCTAAATATGAGGAATTTTGTGTGAACAAATAATTTGGAGACACTGGGTCTGATGAATTAGAAGCTATTGAAGAAGGACACATGGATTTTCCATAAAAATATTAATTGAAAATAAACAAAATGTATGCAGGGTCCTCTGGGTTGGGCTTGGTGCTCTTTTTCTTTAACGAGACCTATTTCTCTGTAATTTACTGAATGCATTTAAATGCAGTGAGGGGAACGAAGCAGAAGAACTTGTGTCCAGCTATGCCGTGATCTTAGTATAAAAAAGAAAAACTAAAAAAAAAAAAAAATTTTTTTTTTTTTTTTTTTTTTAGTTTTTCTTTTTTTTTACATATTCATCCGCGCCCCCCCTGACATAACCCCGCGCCCCCCAAGGGGGGCGGGCCCCACAGTTTGAAAACCGCTGGCCTAGAGGAAAGAGGTTCCTCCCAGTAACCATGAGGTCTCTGGTTCCTCCTCCCAGTAACCATGAGGTCTCTGGTTCCTCCTCCCAGTAACCATGAGGTCTCTGGTTCCTCACAGTAACCATGAGGTCTCTGGTTCCTCCTCCCAGTAACCACGAGGTCTCTGGTTCCTCCTCCCAGTAACCACGAGGTCTCTGGTTGGATCCCCAGCACTGGACAGGAGGGTGTTAGTTGTAAAACTACTGGTGGCTGCTATTACATCTACGGTGCCCACCATCTCTACCATGTGTCCTTGAGCAAGACACTTAACCCCAAACTGCTCCAGAGGCGCTACATTTTGGCTGTTAGTCTGTACGTACCTCCTCTCCTCAAAAACTTCCCTAAATTAATATCAAAAAGTTTTTGTATTTATATTGTACCAAGTAGGGGAGAACGGGGTAATGTGAGACACTTTTTACATTCGCTCTCCTCTTAGCGAGCTAAAATTATTCATCAGTCAAATGTACACATTTCCCATTAGTTCAGGATGTTTCCTAGAAAAGGGCATTAGCAGAATTTATTCATGACTAAGGGCAGTGAAAATATGATTGTTTTAAAAAAAGTTGTCTTGTGTCTCAGTTTACCCCAGCTGTGGGGTAAACTGAGACAGACCAGATAAATCAAGGGGTAAACTGATCCACTTACTTTTTCCACTCTGAAACTACCATAACAACAAATGTTGTAACAGTTGCAATCCTGACAGCTAGCTTAAAACCAAATATTCCAAAACTAATGTCGGACGAGTAACAGAATCATGGGGTTTGGTCAATTAAGAAAAACATTTTTCTAAACACTTGAAAGTAACTCTGATCAAATACACCATATAATTCATATTCAATAATTAACATTCAAATGACATATAGAACCAGTTAGATTAAAACACAGTCTGGGGGTCAGAACACAGGACCCTTAGAGCCAGCTAGTGTCTGGAGGTCGGAGCAAATAACAATCAGAACCAGCTAGAACAGCCTGGGACTCAGAACACAGGACTAGACCCAGCTGTCATTTTCCATCTTTTGAGTCTTCGATTAATATTTTTCTGCATTTGTTTTATTGGGATCATTCATTGAATAAAGAAAGACATATTACTTAGAGTCTATTGGTGTTAAAGGTCACTCTCCCTGTCCCCCACATACATACGTGCCAAACCATGCCCTTGCTGACACCCCTTCAACCATCAACCCCCACCTCCAGCCCAGCATTTGTCTCACTTTACCCCACTGCCACAATTTGAAAAAAAACTACCTCTCTCAGCAAATCAGGCTAATCTTCAGTTTTCATCATCACATGGTTTCATATGTTGGTAGTTCGTCAACATGTATGATATAAGTTTTTCTACCTGAATCAATTTGCTTTGGCACAACAATCAATTAAGTTGACAACAAGAACATTTACTTTTACATGCAAAAAAGAAATTTTTGTGAAAAAAACATGCTTACAACATCACCATGAGGTCCTCTCTTTCATGACCAAGGGGAAATGAGAGGGGCTTGAAAACATATATCTCACATGACCAAAAATGTGTTCCATTGCCTAGATAGAGGGGGTGTCTCACATTACCCAATGGCTCACATTCCCCCGTTCTCCCCTATATTATTTTATTACAATAATTACCAAAATACAAGCTATATTACGCGCTGAATACCAGCAAGCTTTCCTAAATTACTATATGAAAGATTAACGTTAATTATCTACACTATAAAGGGTTAACTCGCAAGATGTGTGTATGTTGAACTTTTTTAATCAAATTAAAATATAACTTAATTGAACTAAGTTAAATCTAGTTTATTTAACGTTATTTGGTAGCATTTAGTTTTGGGTGACTTTCCATCTCAACTAAATCTGATGATGTACACTTGTGTATTTACTTTCTTTTCATGTTGATGTGGAAGTTGTTGATCAGTGGCGTCAGTCAGAGTCCAAAGGAGGTCCAGCGTTTTCATAGTCCATGTTAACTTCCTCTCCATCTCTGTCATAATGCACCTGTGGAAAGCAAAAAACAACAAACCGGAGATCCTGAGATTTAATGCGACAAAAATGTCCATTTTGTGCCTCTAAGATTCACAGTTCACATTAACAATACAGTCTTTTACTCCAATTCTGAAATGTTCAAGTGTTAACTTTGTTTTTAAAACTCACAGCATTGTCATCCATCCGTGATTTCTTCCCTGAAAAGACACAACAAAATCGACATGTTCCAACAGTCTGAATCTAGATTTATCAAATATTTTTGTCTATAAAAAAATGTTATCTGTAGAAGTTCTCACCTGTAGTTCTCTGCCATATGTTGACCGCCACGACAATAATGATGAGTGTTGCCAAACCCACAGACACTAGAATAAACCTCAGCAAACCTGAAAATTAGGATAAAAACATTAGAACCGTTAAAAAATTAGGAACAGAACTTGTTTTAGATGTTATAAAGTGACAGATGTAAAACGTTAAGTTTGCCTGTTTCGATAAAAGCGCCTAAGGCTGTTAAGATGTCTGTTCTGTACCACCTAAATCACAGATCTACCTCTCCCTAAAGAGCACCAATGGAAGCTCCCTGGAACTGCTGCTGGAGTGTCTTGAGGATGTCAAAGTCTGCATGGCCCTTAACTTTCTCTATTTTAATGAAAGGAAAACCGAGGTCATACTGTTTGGACCAAAGGCCGCCTGTGATATCTCTTCAATGGACCTCTGCTCCCTCCAGCCTTATGTTAAACCCGTGGTGGCCCCCACACTGCCTGTTTTTAAATCACGTCTAAAGACCCATTTTTACTCATTGGCCTTTTAACCCAGGATGAGATTAGTTGCTATGTGACTATTTGTGTATACTGTTTATCTCTGTGTATATCATTACCTGTGTTGTTGTGGCTCTGTTGTTTTTAAATGTGCTCATAAAGTTAGATTGGATTGGAAAACATAATGATGACGATTATATTCCATTTCTATCAAGTCGATACGATCAGTTTTACACACTGTGCCTTTAATTGTTTCATCTCTAGAAAGCCAACCATCATGTGAAGCGTTACCTGGTCCAGAGGGATGTGGCTGGGCAGGAGGGGCACCAGGAGTCTCTGTCTCTGGGTTTCTGGTTCTTGTTGGATCCTCTGTAGATGTGTTTCCTTCTGGAGTCTGATCCGCTGTAGAGGAAGCTGTGGTTCTGCCTGTTGGTCTGCTCACTTCTGTTGAGTTCAATATGAAATAAGAAAACACAACAAATGTTGATAACGTTCTTGTTTCCCTTTTAACCTGTAATTTTTTTTTTTTTTTTTTTTTTTTTTTTTTTGTAAAATGTTTTAATTCTTTTATTTAAATGTTGTATTTTTATCCATGTTTTAAATTTGTTCCTTTTTTTTTTTTTTTTTTTTTTGTATTTGTATTCTTTATTTGATTTTAACCCTGTGAAGCACCTTGAGTGGCCCTGTGCCTGAAATGTGCTCTATAAATAAAATTGCCTTGCCTTGCCTTGCCTTGATAGAATTCCTCATGTTGACCATCTGAAGAGACTCAATGAGAAAGAAAAATGTCGACAAATTAAACCAAACGTACCTGGTTTCACACATGAGGACCCGGGGCCGACGCCACACAGCACCACTTGTCCACTCCTTTTATCTGTCAATTTACACTTCAGTAACTCAGAATAGTTTGACTTCTGATCCAGACCAGAAGCTGTAAATGTCGCTGTGGCGTAACAGGAATATGATGACATATCCACGTCGTTCACATCACCTTCATACAGCCACTCCACTGTGTGATCATCACACCACTCTCCATAAGCCAACACATAGCAGTACCAGGTGACTGTATCATTCACCTGATCATCATATACTGGTGAAGATGGAGACATTGAGAGAAACGCAAAGAGAGTAAAATATACTTATCAATTCAATTCAATTCAATAAGGGCTTTATTAGCATGAAAGTTTAAAAAAACAATATTGCCAAAGCAAAGCATCAAAATACAATAAGTCCAAATATTCAGACGATACACATATGAACCATGCAAACATAATGAACATTATATTAGTTATGTACAGTGTGTGTGTGTGTGTGTGTGTGTGTGTGTGTGTGTGTGTGTGTGTGTGTGTGTGTGTGTGTATGTGTGTGTGTGTGTGTGTGTGTGTGTGTGTGTGTGTGTGTGTGTGTGTGTGTGTGTGTGTGTGTGTGTGTGTGTGTGTGTGTGTGTGTGTCTGTGTGTGTGTGTGTGTGTGTGTGTGTGTGTGTGTGTGTGTGTGTGTGTGTGTATCACCGTAATCATATTTATTGTTATCTTTCAGTATAGTTGACAGTTTGAGCTGAAAACATCATGATGTAAATACTCACTGTAAACAACAGACAGATCAACCGAAGCATCTGGACCTTGTTGTTCTCCTGATTTGATCTGTCTGCAGGTGTAACGACCAGGATCCCCATTATCGACATTCTTTATGACCAGAGAACAGTTTTCTGTCAAACTCAGTCTGTCGGCTTTATCCGTGGGAATCCCATCACTAATCTGCCCATTAGTAACCAGCTCTACTGAGTCATCCCCAACACTACGACGGTAAGACCATGTAGTGCTGTCACAGTTGAGCTGATTTTCTATCACATTGTCACAAGGCAAAGTGACGTCCTCTCCTCTTCTGACAGTGAACCAGAGGAGATTCTGCCCGGTGACTGCTGTCGAAGAAGAGAGACAAATGTTACAAATAAAAAATGTATTTAATGATTGTAGTTTTGTGTAAGGATTAAAACAACAAACATTACTGTTTTACTTTAACCTTTGACCCGTGATTTAACACAGCCCAAAATAATCCAAGAACAATTATTCTCATTCAATATTAGTTTTTCATAACTAACTTCATAATATAATATTGCAATCATGTCCATGCACATATCGTTTTAAATTGAATTTGTATTGTCCCATGGACCTTTCATCTTGAAATATACCACTTGTTTTAATTTTTTTAAATAATTCAGTTCAGTTATTCAAGCCCAAAATAGCAGAAGGAGGAGTCCAGAGTCACATATGATTCTTGTTTGAGCCAAATTTAATCCACAGAGCTTTCAACAATTTAAGAGATTCATGAAACAGCCACTATTTTCTGTCGGTTCATATTTGAGCCGTAACACCACAGATGTCACTGTTTAGTTTAAGGACCTTCAGAATTCACTCTAAAGGTAAACATGTGTTTTGTGTTTAAAAAACTTTTACTGAGGATATCATAAACTATTGTTCCAATAAAAAAAACATAAAGGCATTTTTTGCATAAAACTTGAAAACAGGTGAAATTTGACAATATTGACACAACAGAAGGGTGAATTAATCTTCAAAACTATTACATTTGTTTTCTAATGTGTGTTGTGTATATTCTTACCTGTGAAGTGAAGCAGCAGTATCACAAATAAAGACGTTTTAATCCGTCCGATTTGAGCCATCTCGATGTCTTGTTCTCTCGCTCGCAAGTGTGTGAACTTGTGCGTCTTTAAGATGAGTGTACTGCTTTAAGTTCCCTTTTCTTAAGTGCCACTTCCCTATATTATTTATCAGTTGTACGTGTGAATTTTTTTTCTTCAAACTTTGAAAGGGCTGAAACGAAGGGTCATTACCAACCTGCTGTTTTCACACGTTTGAAGCAGTTGGTTCCTCTTTGCGGTGTTGTTTCCTGAGAAATGAAGGGGCAGTTTTTGGGTGAATATATTAAGGTTCAGCGGCAGAGCTCTGGAGGTGTGAACTGTTTGTTCCTCATTTACTGTAAGTCTCTTTTGGTCAACATTAATGCAACAAAGCCCCTGTTAATCCAAATCCACAAACATCCTTCTTACTATGTCATTTGGGGGAGTCAGTTGCATGATAGTAAAGCATCTGAAAAGAGTTATAGGCACATTTATGCATCCAAATGAAAATAGTGAGGCATCTTTTAATTTAATTTAATTTTATTTCTTTACTTGACTCTGTGTTTTTGTCTTGTATCACTTTGTGGTTCCTTGTATTGTCTCAAAATAAAATAAAATATTTGGAACTGAAAAGAGTGGGCACATTTATCAATCCAAATGAAAGATTTGAGTTTGATAAACTTTACGGAAGTTTGGTTAAGCTGAGGCGGAGCTATGCTGTGGTTCTTATGACCCAGATAATTTGACCTCTAGTGTCGGTAAAAGCCTCTGCTACATCCTGCTCTGCCTTCGTTTCCTCACACCAGACTTTACTGTCACGTTCTGTGAAATATAATAAATAGAAATAAATGATTATTATCAATGGTAAATATTTTTGACTGAAAATTACCCTGAATATGTTTCTTCATCCTCAGGCTGTTTTAAGCAGACATGTGTGTGTGTGTGTGTGTGTGTGTGTGTGTGTGTGTGTGTGTGTTTGTGTGTGTGTGTGTGCATGTATGTGTGTGTGTGTGTGTGTGTGTTTGTGTGTAGGTGGTGTGAATATGCGTGCGTAACCGGCATAACAGTGGAGCTGAGTGTCACAGCAACATGGGACTACACGTATAACAGTGGACAGTTTTTTTCAGGTCCCCTCTTGGACATGATTTAAATTATGTTATGGAAATCAATTATAAATAATGCCAGAGGAGCCAATTATAACAGAACAAAACTAAAACAGTAGTGGTTAAATTAATCTTTAAAATGTAACATTAAGAACACATTTATTTAAAGATTAGATTAAGAAAATGTTGTTGCTAATACTTCAGTCGCTGATGTTAGTGCATGTAGCAAGTTACTTCATGTATTTGCAGTTAGTGGCCATGATTATGTTCATGTTATTGTTGTTTTAAACTATGAGGTCACTGGATTACTGAGCAAAACAATGCAGCAGTTTGAAGGAATTTTTCTGGAACAATTATGAAAAAAATCAACAATGGCGAAACGCATCCGTTTGAGTTATAACAATTTAAAACAATAGCAGTTTGTCTACATGGGGTTAAAGAGTCATAGTAGTAGCCTAGTTTAAACCTGCAGTGTGTAGAATTTTCGGTTTTATTTCCTAGCAGATTTTGTAGAAAGTAATTATAATATCCATAAGTACATTTAATTTAGTGCATAATAGCTGAAAAAAATGTTTTGAATAATTATTTTTTCCCTTAGAAAGGGTCTCATATATGTCCATATTTCTGCATATTTTGGACCAAGGCCTAGTGCCGCCATCTTGAAAGTGTCATGGTTGGAATGTCATCAGGTGCATTGTTTCAACATTTAGAATTGTTCTTGTCCTTGAAGGCCACTGTAGCTTCTGTTATTATTCTAAAGGGTTGGGGTTACCCAGGGAGCGTTGCATTCTAGAACTTTTATATATGTATACGTTTTATAGCTGAAGAAACATCGCCATCTAGTGAAACCTCGCGAGACTTGCACCTGAAACCACGTGAATCCGGGTAGTTTGCGTCAGCTGATCACAACACGGAAGTAAAGCAGAGAGCAGCAGAGAAGCGACCTGCTAGTGCCATGAGTCCAAAGTTTAATTTGATTTTTAAAGTATTTATGAACAAGTTTACGGATATTTAACATTTCCGAGTGACCGTGAAGTCAAAAAGCTCTCGTTCTACCTCTGTAAGTATCGCGAGAACTCATTGATGGTTGATAAAAGCCAGTTTGTGATTCAAATACTGAATTAAGTTGGTCTTTTTCGCATGTTTGCATTCACTCTCAGACTAATTTAGTTATAACAGGAGGATGTAAACGTATCATAAAGAGCCATTCTTGTAAACGTAAGATAAAACCCATCTTTACATAGTCTGGCTTATGTAGTATTTTAGGCCTATTACAATTTTTATATGGTTTATATTTTATTTACAAGTGTTTTCACATTCACTTCCAGAGTAATATAGCTATTTTTTTCATTTCGTCAAACTTTTATTTATCCTCCAGAGACCAATTGAGGGGTGACCCTCATTTAAATACATTCATATCCTTTGGCCAATTTAAACAGACTATCTTGGATCTGCCAAACACTACTTGTAACTGTTTTAATTAGACTATATTGTACTTTATGCCTTTTAATTGCTGTCACTCTTCCCCACTCTGTAAATGTTTCAATCGTTTTGTTTTTTCTTCTCTTCACTTGTTGTGTATTTGATGTTTTTGCATTGAATATTTTGTTTGTATTGTTGTTTTGAATTTGTTTTGACGCGACGTCATTGAAAATGAGGGTCACCCCTCAATTGGTCTCTCGAGGATAAATAAAAGTTAAATGAAATGAAAATGAAATTTACATTGACGACGAGTTCAAAACAAATTCAAAGGAAAAACAACAATACATACACAATATTCAATGCAAATACATCAAATACATAACAACAGGTGAAGAGAAAAAAAAACAATTGGAACATTTACACAGTGGTGAAGAGTGGCAGCAATTAAAATGAAATGGGTGAAAGTACAATATAGCCTAATTAAAACAGTTACAGGTAGAGTTTGGCAGATTTAAGATAGTTTGTTTAAATTGATTAAAGGATATGAAGTTATTTAGTTTAATTTGTTGCTGTAAGTTGTTCCAGGAGTCGGGGGCACTGAAGCTAAAAGCTGAAAATCTTTCCCAGCTCAGACCGGGCTTGTGGGACATAAAGCATAAGCATGTCAGTGGAGCGGGTCTGATAAAGCCCATTATAA
>NW_027648521.1:60000-65000 GCF_949987685.1 Ammodytes marinus
AAAAAGAAAAAATACCAGGAAACGTCATTTCTCTCTATCTCTGTTGTTTTCTGACGTGTGTGTGTGTGTGTGTGTGTGTGCGTGTGTGTGTGTGTGTGTGTGTGTGTGTGTGTGTGTGTGTGTGTGTGTGTGTGTGCATCTGTGTGTGTGTGTGTTGTTCAAATGACGTCTGTGTGTGTGTGTGTGTAAGTAGTATCAGTGTGTGTGCCAGCTTATTAGTGTGTGTATCTCTGTGTGTGTGTGTTGAGAGAGTGTGCTTGCATGTGTCTGTGTGTGTGTGAGTATTAGTGTCTCTGTATGTGTGTGTGTCTGTGTATGTGTATATGTGTGTGTGTGTCTGTCTGTGTCTGTGTGTGTGTGTGTGTGTGTGTGTGTGTGTGTGTGTGCGTGTGTGTGTTGAAATTGAAGCCAAAATTTGAAAATACACAACTAAAATACACTCAACAAAAATATAAACGCAACACTTTTGTTTTTGCTCCCATTTTTCATGAGATGGACTTAAAGATCTAAAATTCATTCCAGAAACACAATTGTACCATTTCTCTCAAACATTGTTCACAAATCTGTCTAAATGTGTGATAGTGAGCACTTCTGCTTTGCTGAGATAATCCATCCCACCTCACAGGTGTGCCACATCAAGATGCTGATGATCTGACATCATGATTAGTGCACAGGTGTGCCTTAGACTGTCCACAATAAAAGGCCACTCTGAAATGTGCATCTGGAATGAATTTTAGATCTTTAAAGGCCTACTTCACCGGTTTGAATATGAAGGTGTATTGAATTCTGAGATCCTATGTAGTATACAGTCATATGAAAAAGTTTGGGAACCCCTCTCAGCCGGCAACATTGCACTGATTTGTTGAACCATGTACAGATACACAATCTGCAGCCAGATGTTCTTGCAGGTCTTTGGAGGTGATCTTTGGGTTGTGTGCAACCATTCTCACAATCCGCCGCATATGCCGCTCTTGTACTTTTCTTGGTCTGCTAGACCTGGGTTTAACTGCAACTGTGCCTGTGTCCTTCCATTCCCTGACAACGTTCCTTACAGTAGAAATTGACAATTGAAACCTTTGGGAAAGCTTCTTGTAGCCTTCCCCTAAACCATGATAATGAATAATCTTTGTTTTTAAGATATTTTGGGAGCAGTTTTGATGGTCCCATTCTGTCTCACTTCAGCAGAGAGTCAAAGAGAAGTGCAACTTGCATTTAGGCACCTAAAATACATTTTCTCATGATTAAACAGACATTTCTATGAGGTTCAAGGCTTAACAACATAATCCAACCAACTTTGTGTTTAAAGTCATCAGTTTTACATGCTGTTACAGGCATTAAAATCAACAAAACCACAAGGGTTCCCATATTTTTGCACAGCCAGTTTTTCACATTTTATTTTATTTCACACAACCAAATACTGCTTTTCAAAAAATCTTTGTTTGGAAAACATCCCAGTACTTAGCTGTTCCTGGTAAATTAAAGACATACCACTTTTATCTTTTTTTTGTGAAAGCAGAGTCAATTATAATGCCGGCTGAGAGGGGTTCCCAAACTTTTTCATATGACTATAAATGTGCGAAAAAAATTTAAATCGGTTCATCCTAGCCTGAGAAAAGGCAGAAAGAGTGTTTTTTTAACCCTATATTTCTCTATCTCGTGACATCACAGAAAGAGAAATATAGGGTTAAAAAAAAACTTACTTTGTAAATATTACTGTGATGTCTTTTACTGTGACATCACGGTAATATTTACAAAGTTCGTTTTTTTTAACCCTATATAAAAAAAACACTCTTTCTGCCCTTTCTCAGGCTAGGATGAACCGATTTCAATTTTTTTTGCACATTTATACTACATAGGATCTCAGAATTCAATACACCTTCATATTCAAACCGGTGAAGTAGGCCTTTAAGTCCATCTCATGAAAAATGGGAGCAAAAACAAAAGTGTTGCGTTTATATTTTTGTTGAGTGTAGTATGAACGGAAGAGGACGTACAATCTGCCTCATGACTCTTTACAAGAGCAAGTGTGTGAGAGTCAAGCATGGCCCGTGATTATAGGTTTAAATGACGTACGTGTGTGTCTGTGTGTCAGTGTGGGGGCGTGTGTGTTGTTCAATGATGTGTGTGTGAGTATCAGTGTGTGTGTGTGTGTGTGCTTCTTAGTGTGTGTGTATGTGTGTTGTTCAAATGACGTGTGTGTGTGTGTGTGTGAGTATCAGTGTGTGTGTGTGTGTGTGTGTGTGTAAGTAGTATCAGTGTGTGTGTGTGTGTGTGTGTGAGTATCAGTGTGTGTGTGTGTGCTTCTTAGTGTGTGTGTATGTGTGTTGTTCAAATGACGTGTGTGTGTGTGTGTGTGTGTGTGTGTGTGTGTGTGTGTGAGTATCAGTGTGTGTGTTTCTGTGTGTGTATCAGTGTGTGTGTGTGTGTGTGTAAGTAGTATCAGTGTGTGTGCCAGCTTCTTGTGTGTGTATCTCTGTGTGTGTGTCAGGTTCAGCGTGTGTGTGTGTGTGTGTGTGTGTGTGTGTGTGTGTGTGTGTGTGTGTGTGTGTGTGTGTGTGTGTGTGTGTGTGTGTGTGTTGTGTGTAAGACCAGATGACGTTCCCAGTTGTACAAACACACAGCGTGTTATTTGCCTAAATGAGGCTTTGCGTTTCGGCCTTTGTGCTCCGTTTCCATGCGAGGTAATTATCGAGCTCCCATTGTATTACAGTCTGTGCAACTGTCCATTCACCTGCCAGGCTTTGTGTGTGTGTGTGTGTGTGTGTGTGTGTGTGTGTGTGTGTGTGTGTGTGTGTGTGTGTGTGTGTGTGTGTGTGTGTGTGTGTGTGTGTGTGTGTGTGTGTGTGTGTGTGTGTGTGTGTGTGTGTGTGTGTGTGTGTGTGTGTGTGTGTCCCACTATTACTATGAAGCTCATTAAAGGTGCAGTGTGTAGTATGACATCATCAAGAAAGTTCTACAAAGTTCTAGAATGCAACGCTCCCTGGGTAACCCCAACCCTTTAGAATAATAACAGAAGCTACAGTGGCCTTCAAGGACAAGAACAATTCTAAATTTTAAACAATGCACCTGATGACATTCCAACTATGACACTTTCAAGATGGCGGCACTAGGCCTTGGTCCAAGATATGCAGAAATATGGACATATATGAGACCCTTTCTAAGGGAGAAAAAAAAAATATATATAAAAAAAATGTCAGCTATTATGCACTAAATTAAATGTACTTATGGATATTATAATTACTTTCTACAAAATCTGCTAGGAAAAAAAACCCACAATTCTACACACTGCAGGTTTAAGTCACACAGAACAGTAATGGTGGGTAGGGGATCTCACGAAAACATTGAAAATATCTATATTGAATGCTGAACTGGTATGTAATCAAAGGAGGGCCCACTGTAGCTATAGCAACATGCCTGTTTACAGAGCCTAGGCTGTGTATTAACACTGGGGTTTATTATCAGCTCACACACAGTACAGACAGGTAGCAGATCATGAGGAGATATTCACTGATTTTGACAAAAAAAATGTTTTTTTGACAACAAGCGTTCTCCAGAATCACTGACTCCACCTTTAAATATTAAATACCATTCTCTCTCTCTCACTCACACACACACACACACACACACACACACACACACACACACACACACACACACACACACACACACACACACACACACACACACACACACACACACACACACACACACACACACACACACACACACACACACAATGTAAATAGCCTAGTCACTGCAGTGGGCTGTAAATCAATTGGTTTTATGAAGCAATCAAGAGCGGAGCGGCTCTTAGCTGATGATTATTACTGCTGTGTGTGTGTGTGTGTGTGTGTGTGTGTGTGTGTGTGTGTGTGTGTGTGTGTGTGTGTGTGTGTGTGTGTGTGTGTGTGTGTGTGTGTGTGTGTGTGTGTGTGTGTGTGTGTGTGTGTGTGTGTGTGTGTGTTTGTCAATGGGACAGAAACGCTGCTACAGAAATACATTCATTCTAGTGGAGAGAATTGTTTTTTTTGTGAAGTGATTTCTCCCTTTGGGACAGGCCTTTAAAGGGCTGTTTGAGGGTTAACACTAGGTTTTAAGGACAGGCCTTTAAAGGGCTGTTTGAGGGTTAACACTAGGTTTTAAGGACAGGCCTTTAAAGGGCTGTTTGAGGGTTAACACTAGATTTTAAGGACAGGCCTTTAAAGGGCTGTTTGAGGGTTAACACTAGGTTTTAAGGACAGGCCTTTAAAGGGCTGTTTGAGGGTTAACACTAGGTTTTAAGGACAGGCCTTTAAAGGGCTGTTTGAGGGTTAACACTAGGTTTTAAGGACAGGCCTTTAAAGGGTTGTTTGAGGGTTAACACTAGGTTTTAAGGTTCAGGTATGAATTAGGTTTATGTTAGGGTTAGTGTAAGGGTTGGGGTTAGGCATTTAGTTTTGATGGTTAGGGTTAGGGGCTAGGGCAGGGGTGTCCAAACTTTTTTCACTGAGGGTTAGGGTTAGAGATTTTTTTTTACTTTTTAAAGTGGAATGCATGAATCTGGTGCACTTTGAGAGGGAAATTAAGAGGCTTAAACTGAAGAATTTTGCATGAAAAAAAAAATGGAGACACTGTGTCAGATGAATTAGAAGCTATTGGAGAAGGACACATGGATTTTCCATAGTAATATTAATTTAAAATAAAATATTATGCAGGGTCCTCTGGGATGGGCTTGGTGCTCTTTTTCTTTTATGGGACATATTTCTCTGTAATATAATGAGTGCATTTAAATTATTTAAAAATTAAAAGGGCCATATTACATTATATTTTTTAAAATCGGCCGCGGGCCAATAAAAAGTTTGGACACCCCTGGGCTAGGGAATGCATTAGTCTAGTTGAGTATTTTTTATTGATTTTTTAAATAATTTTTTACCTTATCACAATGCAGACGTATTGCTCTATGGAGGACAGAGCCGGCCCAAGCCTTCAGGGGGCCCTAAGCGAAATATGATTAGGGGGCC
>NW_027648521.1:85000-87500 GCF_949987685.1 Ammodytes marinus
GGGCTAGGGAATGTATTATGTCAATGAATGTCCTCACAAGTATAGCCGTACAAACGTGTGTCTGTCTGTCTGTCTGTGTGTGGCAATTTTTTTCATACTAAATCATAGTTACAGACAATGTTCTGTTGCTTTTCTTGCTTCTTTTGTAAAAGGAAAAGATAACAGTCGAAAATGGTTAAAAGAAAAGTGAGTTTTCATAAAGTAAAGTGGAGGCGAGTGTTCGGTCAGCCATGCCTCTGTCCCTGGACTCGATAATGGAAGGTAATTTAGCTTTGTGTGTGTGTGTGTGTGTGTGTGTGTGTGTGTGTGTCTCATTGTGTGTGTGTGTGTGTGTGTGTGTGTCTCATTGTGTGTGTGTGTGTGTGTGTGTGTGTGTGTGTGTGTGTGTGTGTGTGTGTGAGTGTGTGTGTCTCATTGTGTGTGTGTATGTGTGTGTGTCTCATTGTGTGTGTGTGTGCGTGTGTGTGTGTCTCATTGTGTGTGTGTGTGTGTGTGTGTGTGTGTGTCTCATTGTGTGTGTGTGTGCGTGTGTGTGTGTCTCATTGTGTGTGTGTGTGTGTGTGTGTGTGTCTCATTGTGTGTGTGTGTGTGTGTTACTCTCCCTGTGTGTGTGTGTGTGTGTGTGTGTGTGTGTGTGTGTGTGTGAGAGTGAAAGGTAATTTAGGGGGAACACTTTGATGTGAGTGTGTGAGAGACAGAGAGCTGAATGTCCTATCTGTCCTACACTTCACTTAAAGCACACAGGCCCACAGGCAAGAGCAAGTGTGTGTGTGTGTGTGTGTGTGTGTGTGTGTGTGTGTGTGTGTGTGTGAGAGAGGGAGTGTGTGTTTGTGTGCGTGTGTGTGTCTGTGTGTGTCTGTGTGTGTGTGTGTGTGTGTGTGTGTGTCTGTGTGTGTGTGAGAGAGGTAGTGTGTGTGTGAGAGGGAGTGTGTGTGTGTGTGTGTGTGTGTGTGTGTGTGTGTGTGAGAGAGAGAGGTAGTGTTTGTGTGTGTGTGTGTGTGGCCATCCATATACCTTTTGTTCTCCTCCTACAGTTGAGAACATTCCTTTTTTTCAATTGTCGCTGGTGTGTTTTTTACCTCTTACCTTAAAACACTAGTAGTAAAAGTTAAGATAGATTATTTAATAGGAATGGTAACATGTAAAAGCTATAGTGCGTATATTTTTCCATATAAATTAATGTTGGTTACATTCAAGCCATTGCCAAACGAGTTCACACAAAGTTGATTAAGCCTATTATCAGCTTCACAAAACTCTCTCTGTACTTCTCAGTATGGCAGCGTTTACAAACTGGTGCCCCCCCCCCCCCCTCCCCCTGACACTGGTGCAGGAGCTCAGAAAAATCCCCAAGAAGAGCCCAAGAAATGTTTCAGTTGTTGATTCTACTGCTAAGAAAAAAAAACCTGGACGTACAGCAGAAGGTATAAAATCCATGAGCCATCACTGAAGGCTTTTCCTCATGTAGATGCACCGACAGTGTTGTTGTAATTACTCAGAATTCCTCATGGGGGGGAGCGACATAAGTTACACACTGTATCTTTAATAACTGAACCTTGTTGTCTCTAACAGTGTGTGTGTGTGTGTGTGTGTGTGTGTGTGTGTGTGTGTGTGTGTGTGTGTGTGTGTGTGTGTGTGTGTGTGTGTGTGTGTGCGTGTGTGTGTGTGTGTGTTTGTGTGTGTGTGTGTGTGTGTGTGTGTGTGTTTCTTTCAGGTGGTGGATTGTTCGTGGGATGAGACAGTGAAGATCTACACACCTGCCTGTTTGTCTGCAGCAACAGCCCCGTAGAACACACACACACACACACACACACACACACACACACACACACACACACACACACACACACACACACACACACACACACACACACACACACACACACACACACACACACACACACACACACACAGACACACAGACACACAGACACACAGAGACAGAGATAGACAGACAGACAGACACACAGAGACAGAGATAGACAGACAGACAGACAGACAGACAGACAGACAGACACTCACACACACTCACTCACTCACTCACTCACTCACTCAGCCAGACACACAGACAGACACACACACACACACACACACACACACACACACACACACACACACACACACACACACACACACACACACACACACAATTTTGAACTGAAAAAAGTTACATTTAATTTGATGTATCATAATGAAGTAATCATGAGCTGTGATTCTCGGAAAGCTTTCAACACCAGCGAATACATTGAGATCGTTCCCTTTCAGATTTGACGACTTTCCGATGTAAATAAATATATGTAAATTACAATATATGTAAATTAAACTTGAATACATCGACTGTGTTGTCTTACATCCATTTCACATGCAGACTCATAATCGGATAACTAAACGAATAAGACCTCAACAGGACTTTTAAACTGCATCTAAACACCTTTATCCGATCTACTTCGCACACAAATCGGCACAATAACGGACAAGAGAAGTCGGATAAGAACACCTAGAT
>NW_027648520.1:10000-35000 GCF_949987685.1 Ammodytes marinus
GAGCTGGGACCGCGTTTTGCACAGCAACGCGGTTCCCAAGCCCTGCGGGGCAGGGAACCCTATTGTTTTTGTAAGGATTTTTTTTATTATTATTATTTGTACCTCCCTAAAACTGCGTGCACAGCCCAAACCGTAAAGGGTGCAGACATGCCAATTGCATGACTAGATCCAGGTCCGTCCGGACTACGCATACAACAAAATTCAGACATGCCGGCCACTAGGTGGCGCTACAACGAAGAAAACGCGTTTGGGGTCATAACTCCCACACCGAACGTCCCACAGTCAAAAACTTTATATCCACAGATGCACTGGAGTCAGCTGCATCATTTGGCATAGGCCACGCCCATTTGCGATATTATAGATTTTTCGCAAAATTGCAAAAAATTAAAAACATATTTTTCGCTACTCCTCCCATATTTTTTGGACAATTGACACCAAACTTTGCACAGAACATCTACCGACCCACACGGAAAGAAATCATACGAAAGAATTTTGATCCGACCATGGATAACGAAACGGTAGCGTTTTAAATATTTGTTGATTAGCTACGTTTTACGAAAAAATTCATAAATCCAAAATCATAAGTCGGATCAAGTCCAAATTTTAGACATATGTTGGGGCTACCCTTAATTGCGTTCAATAAAAAAATTGGACATTTTCGCCATAAGGGGGCGCCATAAATTAGGAAATTTTATATCTCCTAATTGGCCGGAGGAATTTTCTTAAAACTCACGGTAAAACATCAAGGGGCAAACACGAGTCTATAGAAAAAATATGGCCAAGAAATAGTAATGTTTAAGGGACTTTTTAATAAAATTAGATTTTTTTTTTTCCGTCAAAGAAAAAAGGCGGGAATGTTAGCATGTCCATTGACATTACATTGTGCAATTAGCTCCGGCGGCCATTTTGTCAAGGCTGACAATCTGCTTTTGCTCATAACTCGCCAACCACACATCGCACATTAAAAAACTTGACATCCACTTGTTCTGTGAATTGAGCTGCATCGTTCCACCGTGGCACTTTCGCGAAATTCATCCGTAAACAGCGATACCTATACAACTCCCGCACCGATCATCCCACGGTCAAAAACTTTACATCCGCAGATTCTGCGGAGTGAGCGGCCGGCGCGGCGGTTGACGACGAGTTGCGTCGGAGGCTTGGCCCCCGGTAAAAACTGCTTGCAGTTCTAGTTATTATTATTATTAGGGGGCCAAGCCCGAGCAGGAGCTGGGACCGCGTTTTGCACAGCAACGCGGTTCCCAAGCCCTGCGGGGCAGGGAACCCTATTGTTTTTGTGGCGATTATTAGGGGGCCAAGCCCGAGCAGGAGCTGGGACCGCGTTTTGCACAGCAACGCGGTTCCCAAGCCCTGCGGGGCAGGGAACCCTATTGTTTTTGTAAGGATTATTATTATACTTACCCCCCTAAAACTGTGTCCACAGCCCAAACCGTAAAGGGTGCAGACATGCCAATTGCATGACTAGATCCAGGTCCGTCCGGACTACGCAGACAAAAAAATTCAGACATGCCGGCCACTAGGTGGCGCTATATCAAGGAAAACGTCATAGCTCCCACACCGAACATCCCACAGTCAAAAACTTTATATCCACAGATGCACTGGAGTCAGCTGCATCATTTGGCATAGGCCACGCCCATTTGCGATATTATAGATTTTTCGCAAAATCGCGAAAACTGTAAAACTGACTTTTCGCTACTCCTCCCACAATTTTTGGACAATTGACACCAAAGTTTGCACAGAACATCTACCGACCCACACGGAAAGAAATCATGCTAAAGCATTTTGATCCGACCATCGATAACGAAACGGTAGCGTTTTAAATATTTGTTGATTAGCTACGTTCTACGTAGAAATTCATAAATCCAAAATCATAAATCGGATCAAGTCCAAATTTTAGACATATGTTGGGGCTACCCTTAATTGCGTTCAATAAAAAATTGGGAAAATTTCGCCATAGGGGGGCGCCATAAATTAGGAAATTGTATATCTCCTAATTGACTTTTCGCTACTCCTCCCACAATTTTTGCACAATTGACACCCAACTTTGCACAGAACATCTACCGACCAACACGGAAAGAAATCATGTAAAATGATTTTGATCCGACCATGGATTACGAAACGGTAGCGTTTGAAATATTTGTTGATTAGCTACGTTTTACGTAGAAATTCATAAATCCAAAATCATAAGTCGGATCAAGTCCAAATTTTAGACATATGTTGGGGCTACCCTTAATTGCGTTCAATAAAAAATTTGGAGAATTTCGCCATAAGGGGGCGCCATAAATTAGGAAATTTTATATCTACTAATTGGCCAAAGGAATTTTCTTAAAACTCACGGGAAAGCATCAAGGGGCATCCACGAGTCTATATAAAAAATATGGCCAAGAAATATTAATGTGTAAGGGACTTTTTAATAAAATTTGATTTTTTTTTTTTCCATCAAAGAAAAAAGGCGGGATGCTAATCTCAGCTAGCATGTCCATTGACATTACATTGTGCAATTAGCTCCGGCCGCCATTTTAATCTGTTTTTGCTCATAACTCGCCAACCGAACATCCCACGGTCAAAAACTTTACATCCGCAGATTCTGCGGAGTGAGCGGCCGGCGCGGCGGTTGACGACGAGTTGCGTCGGAGGCTTGGCCCCCGGTAAAAACTGCTTGCAGTTCTAGTTAGGGGGCCAAGCCCGAGCAGGAGCTGGGACCGCGTTTTGCACAGCAACGCGGTTCCCAAGCCCTGCGGGGCAGGGAACCCTATTGTTTTTGTAAGGATTATTAGGGGGCCAAGCCCGAGCAGGAGCTGGGACCGCGTTTTGCACAGCAACGCGGTTCCCAAGCCCTGCGGGGCAGGGAACCCTATTGTTTTAGTAAGGATTATTATTTGTAGTCACCTAAAACTGTGTCCACAGGCCAAACCGTAAAGGGTGCAGACATGCCAATTGCATGACTAGATCCAGGTCCGGGCCGTGTACGCATACAAAACTATTCAGACATGCCGGCCACTAGGTGGCGCTACACCAAAGAAAACGCGTTTGGGGCCATAACTCCCACACCGAAACTCCCACAGTCAAAAACTTTATATCCACATATTCACTGGAGTCAGCTGCATCTTTTGGCATAGGCCACGCCCATTTGCGATATTATAGATTTTTCGCAAAATCGCGAAAACTGAAAAACATATTTTTCGCTACTCCTCCCACAATTTTTGGACAATTGACACCAAAGTTTGCACAGCACATCTACCGACCCACACGGAAAGAAATCATGCTAATGCATTTTGATCCGACCATGGATAACGAAACGGTAGCGCTTTGAATATTTAGTGATTAGCTACGTTTTACGTAGAAATTCATAAATCCAAAATCATAAGTCGGATCAAGTCCAAATTTTAGACATATGTTGGGACTACCCTTAATTGCGTTCAATAAAAAATTTGGAAATTTTCGCCATAAGGGGGCGCCATAAATTAGGAAATTTCATATCTCCTAATTGGCCAGAGGAAATTTCTTAAAACTCACGGGAAACCATCAAGGGGCATACACGAGTCTATATAAAAAATATGGCCAAGAAATAGTAATGTGTAAGGGACTTTTTAATAAAATTTGATATTTTTTTTTCCGTCAAAGAAAAAAGGCGGGAATGTTAGCATGTCCATTGACATTACATTGTGCAATTAGCTCCGGCGGCCATTTTGTCAAGGCTGACCATCTACTTTTGCTCATAACTCGCCAACCACACATCGCACATTAAAAAACTTGACATGCACTTGTTCTGTGAATTGAGCTGCATCGTTCCACCGTGGCAGTTTCGCCAAATTCATCCGTAAACAGCGATACCTATACAACTCCCGCACCGAACATCCCACGGTCAAAAACTTTACATCCACGGATTCCGCGAAGTGAGCGGCAGGCGCGGCGCTTGACGACGAGTTGCGTCGGAGGCTTGGCCCCCGGTAAAAACTGCTTGCAGTTCTAGTTAGGGGGCCAAGCCCGAGCAGGAGCTGGGACCGCGTTTTGCACAGCAACGCGGTTCCCAAGCCCTGCGGGGCAGGGAACCCTATTGTTTTAGTGGCGATTATTAGGGGGCCAAGCCCGAGCAGGAGCTGGGACCGCGTTTTGCACAGCAACGCGGTTCCCAAGCCCTGCGGGGCAGGGAACCCTATTGTTTTTGTAAGGATTATTATTATTTGTCGCCGCTAGAACTGCGTGCACAGCCCAAACCGTAAAGGGTGCAGACATGCCAATTGCATGACTAGATCCAGGTCCGTGAATTCTCAGCATACAAAAAAATTCAGACATGCCGGCCACTAGGTGGCGCTATATCAAGGAAAACGCCGTAGCTCCCACACCGAACATCCCACAGTCAAAAACTTTATATCCACAGATTCACTGGAGTCAGCTGCATCTTTTGGCATAGGCCACGCCCATTTCCGTGTATATAGATTTTTCGCAAAATCGCGAAAACTGCTAAACTGATTTTTCGCTACTCCTCCCACAATTTTTGGACAATTGACACCAAAGTTTGCACAGAACATCTACCGACCCACACGGAAAGAAATCATGCTAAAGCATTTTGATCCGACCATCGATAACGAAACGGTAGCGTTTTAAATATTTGTTGATAGCTACGTTCTACGTAGAAATTCATAAATCCAAAATCATAAATCGGATCAAGTCCAAATTTTAGACATATGTTGGGGCTACCCTTAATTGCGTTCAATAAAAAATTGGGAAAATTTCGCCATAGGGGGGCGCCATAAATTAGGAAATTTTATATCTCCTAATTGACTTTTCGCTACTCCTCCCACAATTTTTGCACAATTGACACCCAACTTTGCACAGAACATCTACCGACCCACACGGAAAGAAATCATGTAAAAGAATTTTGATACGACCATCGATAACGAAACGGTAGCGTTTTAAATATTTGTCGATTAGCTACGTTTTACGTAGAAATTCATAAATCCAAAATCATAAGTCGGATCAAGTCCAAATTTTAGACATATGTTGGGGCTACCCTAAATTGCATTCAATAAAAAATTCGGAAATTTTCGCCATAAGGGGGCGCCATAAATTAGGAAATTTTTTATCTCCTAATTGGCCAGAGGAATTTTCTTAAAACTCACGGGAAACCATCAAGGGTCATACACGGGTCTATATAAAAAATATGGCCAAGAAATATTAATGTTTAAGGGACTTTTTAATAAAATTAGATATTTTTTTTTCCATCAAAGAAAAAAGGCGGGATGCTAATCTCAGCTAGCATGTCCATTGACATTACATTGTGCAATTAGCTCCGGCCGCCATTTTGTCAAGGCTGACAATCTGCTTTTGCTCATAACTCTCCAACCAAACATCGCACATTAAAAAACTTGACATCCACTTGTTCTGTGAATTGAGCTGCATCGTTCCACCGTGGCAGTTTCGCGAAATTCATCCATAAACAGCGATACCTATACAACTCCCGCACCGAACATCCCACGGTCAAAAACTTTACATCCACAGATTCCGTGGAGTGAGCGGCCGGCGCGGCGGTTGACGACGAGTTGCGTCGGAGGCTTGGCCCCCGGTAAAAACTGCTTGCAGTTCTAGTTATTAGGGGGCCAAGCCCGAGCAGGCTGGGACCGCGTTTTGCACAGCAACGCGGTTCCCAAGCCCTGCGGGGCAGGGAACCCTATTGTTTTTGTGGCGATTATTATTATTATTATTATTATTATTTGTACCTCCCTAAAACTGCGTGCACAGCCCAAACCGTAAAGGGTGCAGACATGCCAATTGCATGACTAGATCCAGGTCCGTCCGGACTACGCATACGACAAAAATTCAGACATGCCGGCCACTAGGTGGCGCTACAACGAAGGAAAACGCGTTTGGGGTCATAACTCCCACACCGAACGTCCCACAGTCAAAAACTTTATATCCACATATGCACTGGAGTCAGCTAGATCATTTGGCATAGGCCACGCCCATTTGCGATATTATAGATTTTTTGCAAAATCGTGAAAACTGCAAAACATATTTTTCGCTACTCCTCCCACAATTTTTGGACAATTGACACCAAAGTTTGCACAGAACATCTACCGACCCACACGGAAAGAAATCACGTAAAAGAATTTTGATACGACCATCGATAACGAAACGGTAGCGTTTTAAATATTTGTGGATTAGCTACGTTTTACGTAGAAATTCATAAATCCAAAATCATAACTCGGATCAAGTCCAAATTTTAGACCTATGTTGGTGCTACCCTTAATTGCGTTCAATAAAAAAATTGGACATTTTCGCCATAAGGGGGCGCCATAAATTAGGAAATTTCATATCTCCTAATTGGCCTGAGGAAATTTCTTAAAACTCACGGGAAACCATCAAGGGGCATACACGAGTCTATAGAAAAAATATGGCCAAGAAATAGTAATGTTTAAGGGACTTTTTAATAAAATTAGATTTTTTTTTTCCGTCAAAGAAAAAAGGCGGGAATGTTAGCATGTCCATTGACATTACATTGTGCAATTAGCTCCGGCGGCCATTTTGTCAAGGCTGACAATCTACTTTTGCTCATAACTCGCCAACCACACATCGCACATTAAAAAACTTGACATGCACTTGTTCTGTGAATTGAGCTGCATCGTTCCACCGTGGCAGTTTCGCAAAATTCATCCATAAACAGCGATACCTATACAACTCCCGCACCGAACATCCCACGGTCAAAAACTTTACATCCACAGGTTCTGTGGAGTGAGCGGCAGGCACGGCGCTTGACGACGAGTTGCGTCGGAGGCTTGGCCCCCGGTCAAAACTGCTTGCAGTTCTAGTTAGGGGGCCAAGCCCGAGCAGGAGCTGGGACCGCGTTTTGCACAGCAACGCGGTTCCCAAGCCCTGCGGGGCAGGGAACCCTATTGTTTTTGTAAGGATTTTTTTTATTATTATTATTTGTACCTCCCTAAAACTGCGTGCACAGCCCAAACCGTAAAGGGTGCAGACATGCCAATTGCATGACTAGATCCAGGTCCGTCCGGACTACGCATACAACAAAATTCAGACATGCCGGCCACTAGGTGGCGCTACAACGAAGGAAAACGCGTTTGGGGTCATAACTCCCAAACCGAACGTCCCACAGTCAAAAACTTTATATCCACATATTCACTGGAGTCAGTTGCATCATTTGGCATAGGCCACGCCCATTTGCGATATTATAGATTTTTCGCAAAATCGCGAAAACTGAAAAACATATTTTTCGCTACTCCTCCCACAATTTTTGGACAATTGACACCAGACTTTGCACAGAACATCTACCGACCCACACGGAAAGAAATTATCACACAGAATTTTGATCCGACCATCGATAACGAAACGGTAGCGCTTTGAATATTTGTTGATTAGCTACGTTTTACGAAAAAATTAATAAATCCAAAATCATAAATCGGATCAAGTCCAAATTTTAAACATATGTTGGGGCTACCCTTAATTGCATTCAATAAAAAATTTGGAGAATTTCGCCATAAGGGGGCGCCATAAATTAGGAAATTTTATATCTCCTAATTGGCCAGAGGAATTTTCTTAAAACTCACGGGAAACCATCAAGGGGCATACACGACTCTATATAAAAAATATGGCCAAGAAATATTAATGTGTAAGGGACTTTTTAATATAATTAGATATTTTTTTTTTCCGTCAAAGAAAAAAGGCGGGAATGTTAGCATGTCCATTGACATTACATTGTGCAATTAGCTCCGGCGGCCATTTTGTCAAGGCTGACAATCTACTTTTGCTCATAACTCGCCAACCACACATCGCACATTAAAAAACTTGACATGCACTTGTTCTGTGAATTGAGCTGCATCGTTCCACCGTGGCAGTTTCGCAAAATTCATCCGTAAACAGCGATACCTATACAACTCCCGCACCGAACATCCCACGGTCAAAAACTTTACATCCACAGGTTCTGTGGAGTGAGCGGCAGGCACGGCGCTTGACGACGAGTTGCGTCGGAGGCTTGGCCCCCGGTAAAAACTGCTTGCAGTTCTAGTTATTATTATACTTCGCCGCATAAAACTGTGTCCACAGCCCAAACCGTAAAGGGTTGGGACATGCCACTTGCATGACTAGTTCAGACCCCCGGCCTCTCGGCCTACAAAAAAATTCAGACATGCCGGCCACTAGGTGGCGCTACACCAAAGAAAACGCGTTTGGGGCTTTAACTCCCACACCGAACGTCCCACCGTCAAAAACTTTATATCCACAGATGCACTGGAGTCAGCTGCATCATTTGGCATAGGCCACGCCCATTTGCGATATTATAGATTTTTTGCAAAATCGCGAAAACTGCAAAACTGACTTTTCGCTACTCCTCCTACAATTTTTGGACAATTGACACCAGACTTTGCACAGAACATCTACCGACCCACACGGAAAGAAATCATTCGAAAGAATTGTGATCCGACCATGGATAACGAAACGGTAGCGTTTTAAATATTTGTTGATTAGCTACGTTTTACGAAAAAATTAATAAATCCAAAATCATAAGTCGGATCAAGTCCAAATTTTAGACATATGTTGGGGCTACCCTTAATTGCGTTCAATAAAAAATTTGGAGAATTTCGCCATAAGGGGGCGCCATAAATTAGGAAATTTTATATCTCCTAATTGGCCGAAGGAATTTTCTTAAAACTCACGGGAAACCATCAAGGGGCATACCCGAGTCTATATAAAAAATATGGCCAAGAAATAGTAATGTTTAAGGGACTTTTTAATAAAATTTAAAAAAAAAAATTCCGTCAAGGAAAAAAGGCGGGAATGTTAGCATGTCCATTGACATTACATTGTGCAATTAGCTCCGGCGGCCATTTTGTCAAGGCTGACAATCTGCTTTTGCTCATAACTCGCCAACCACACATCGCACATTAAAAAACTTGACATCCACTTGTTCTGTGAATTGAGCTGCATCGTTCCACCGTGGCACTTTCGCGAAATTCATCCGTAAACAGTGATACCTATACAACTCCCGCACCGAACATCCCACGGTCAAAAACTTTACATCCGCAGATTCTGCGGAGTGAGCGGCCGGCGCGGCGGTTGACGACGAGTTGCGTCGGAGGCTTGGCCCCCGGTAAAAACTGCTTGCAGTTCTAGTTAGGGGGCCAAGCCCGAGCAGGAGCTGGGACCGCGTTTTGCACAGCAACGCGGTTCCCAAGCCCTGCGGGGCAGGGAACCCTATTGTTTTAGTAAGGATTATTATTTGTAGTCACCTAAAACTGTGTCCACAGGCCAAACCGTAAAGGGTGCAGACATGCCAATTGCATGACTAGATCCAGGTCCGGGCCGTGTACGCATACAAAACTATTCAGACATGCCGGCCACTAGGTGGCGCTACACCAAAGAAAACGCGTTTGGGGCCATAACTCCCACACCGAAACTCCCACAGTCAAAAACTTTATATCCACATATTCACTGGAGTCAGCTGCATCTTTTGGCATAGGCCACGCCCATTTGCGATATTATAGATTTTTCGCAAAATCGCGAAAACTGAAAAACATATTTTTCGCTACTCCTCCCACAATTTTTGGACAATTGACACCAAAGTTTGCACAGCACATCTACCGACCCACACGGAAAGAAATCATGCTAATGCATTTTGATCCGACCATGGATAGAGAAACGGTAGCGTTTTAAATATTTGTTGATTAGCTACGTTTTACGTAGAAATTCATAAATCCAAAATCATAAGTCGGATCAAGTTCAAATTTTAGACATATGTTGGGGCTACCCTTAATTACGTTCAAAAAAAAAATTGGAAATTTTCGCCATAAGGGGGCGCCATAAACTAGGGAATTTTATATCTCCTAATTGGCCAAAGGAATTTTCTTAAAACTCACGGGAAACCATCAACGGGCGTACCCGAGTCTATATGAAAAATATGGCCAAGAAATAGTAATGTTTACGGGACTTTTTAATAAAATTAGATTTTTTCTTTTCCGTCAAAGAAAAAAGGCGGGAATGTTAGCATGTCCATTGACATTACATTGTGCAATTAGCTCCGGCGGCCATTTTGTCAAGGCTGACAATCTGCTTTTGCTCATAACTCGCCAACCAAACATCGCACTTTAAAAAACTTGACATCCACTTGTTCTGTGAATTGAGCTGCATTGTTCTACCGTGGCACTTTCGCGAAATTCATCCGTAAACAGCGATACCTATACAACTCCCGCACCGAACATCCCACGGTCAAAAACTTTACATCCACGGATTCCGTGGAGTGAGCGGCCGGCGCGGCGGTTGACGACGAGTTGCGTCGGAGGCTTGGCCCCCGGTCAAAACTGCTTGCAGTTCTAGTTATTATTATTTTAATTTTTCTCCGAGTAAAAGTGGTGCTGCAGCCCAAACCGTAAAGGGTTGGGACATGCCACTTGCATGACTAGTTCAGACCCCCGGCCTCCCGGCCTACAACAAAATTCAGACATGCCGGCCACTAGGTGGCGCTACAACGAAGGAAAACGCGTTTGGGGTCATAACTCCCACACCGAACCTCCCACCGTCAAAAACTTTATATCCACATATGCACTGGAGTCAGCTGCATCATTTGGCATAGGCCACGCCCATTTGCGATATTATAGATTTTTCGCAAAATCGCGAAAACTGCAAAACTGATTTTTCGCTACTCCTCCCACAATTTTTGGACAATTGACACCAAAGTTTGCACAGAACATCTACCGACCCACACGGTAAAAACTTATCTAAAATAATTTTGATCCGACCATGGATAACGAAACGGTAGCGTTTTAAATATTTGTTGATTAGCTACGTTTTACGAAAAATTCATAAATCCAAAATCATAAGTCGGATCAAGTCCAAATTTTAGACATATGTTGGGGCTACCCTTAATTGCGTTCAATAAAAAAATTGGACATTTTCGCCATAAGGGGGCGCCATAAATTAGGAAATTTCATATCTCCTAATTGGCCAGAGGAAATTTCTTAAAACTCACGGGAAAGCATCAAGGGGCATACACGAGTCTATATAAAAAATATGGCCAAGAAATAGTAATGTTTAAGGGACTTTTTAATAAAATTAGATTTTTTTTTTCCGTCAAAGAAAAAAGGCGGGAATGTTAGCATGTCCATTGACATTACATTGTGCAATTAGCTCCGGCGGCCATTTTGTCAAGGCTGACAATCTGCTTTTGCTCATAACTCGCCAACCACACATCGCACATTAAAAAACTTGACATCCACTTGTTCTGTGAATTGAGCTGCATCGTTCCACCGTGGCAGTTTCGCGAAATTCATCCATAAACAGCGATACCTATTGACGACGAGTTGCGTCGGAGGCTTGGCCCCCGGTCAAAACTGCTTGCAGTTCTAGTTAGGGGGCCAAGCCCGAGCAGGAGCTGGGACCGCGTTTTGCACAGCAACGCGGTTCCCAAGCCCTGCGGGGCAGGGAACCCTATTGTTTTTGTAAGGATTATTAGGGGGCCAAGCCCGAGCAGGAGCTGGGACCGCGTTTTGCACAGCAACGCGGTTCCCAAGCCCTGCGGGGCAGGGAACCCTATTGTTTTTGTGGCGATTATTATTATTAGGGGGCCAAGCCCGAGCAGGAGCTGGGACCGCGTTTTGCACAGCAACGCGGTTCCCAAGCCCTGCGGGGCAGGGAACCCTATTGTTTTTGTAAGGATTATTAGGGGGCCAAGCCCGAGCAGGCTGGGACCGCTGTATGCAAAGCAACGCGGTTCCCAAGCCCTGCGGGGCAGGGAACCCTATTGTTTTTGTAAGGATTATTATTATTATACTTCGCCGCATAAAACTGTGTCCACAGCCCAAACCGTAAAGGGTTGGGACATGCCACTTGCATGACTAGTTCAGACCCCCGGCCTCTCGGCCTACAAAAAAATTCAGACATGCCGGCCACTAGGTGGCGCTACACCAAGGAAAACGCGTTTGGGGTCATAACTCCCACACCGAACGTCCCACAGTCAAAAACTTTATATCCACAGATGCACTGGAGTCAGCTGCATCATTTGGCATAGGCCACGCCCATTTGCGATATTATAGATTTTTCGCAAAATCGTGAAAACTGAAAAACATATTTTTCGCTACTCCTCCCACAATTTTTGGACAATTGACACCAAACTTTGCACAGAACATCTACCGACCCACACGGAAAGAAATTATCACACAGAATTTTGATCCGACCATCGATAACGAAACGGTAGCGCTTTGAATATTTGTTGATTAGCTACGTTTTACGTAGAAATTCATAAATCCAAAATCATAAGTCGGATCAAGTCCAAATTTTAGACATATGTTGGTGCTACCCTTAATTGCGTTCAATAAAAAAATTGGACATTTTCGCCATAAGGGGGCGCCATAAATTAGGAAATTTCATATCTCCTAATTGGCCAGAGGAATTTTCTTAAAACTCACGGGAAACCATCAAGGGGCATACACGAGTCTATAGAAAAAATATGGCCAAGGAATAGTAATGTTTAAGGGACTTTTTAATAAAATTAGATTTTTTTTTTCCGTCAAAGAAAAAAGGCGGGAATGTTAGCATGTCCATTGACATTACATTGTGCAATTAGCTCCGGCGGCCATTTTGTCAAGGCTGACAATCTACTTTTGCTCATAACTCGCCAACCACACATCGCACATTAAAAAACTTGACATGCACTTGTTCTGTGAATTGAGCTGCATCGTTCCATCGTGGCAGTTTCGCAAAATTCATCCATAAACAGCGATACCTATACAACTCCCGCACCGAACATCCCACGGTCAAAAACTTTACATCCACAGGTTCTGTGGAGTGAGCGGCAGGCACGGCGCTTGACGACGAGTCGCGTCGGAGGCTTGGCCCCCGGTAAAAACTGCTTGCAGTTCTAGTTATTATTATTATTTGTACCTCCCTAAAACTGCGTGCACAGCCCAAACCGTAAAGGGTGCAGACATGCCAATTGCATGACTAGATCCAGGTCCGTCCGGACTACGCATACGACAAAAATTCAGACATGCCGGCCACTAGGTGGCGCTACAACGAAGGAAAACGCGTTTGGGGTCATAACTCCCACACCGAATGTCCCACAGTCAAAAACTTTATATCCACAGATGCACTGGAGTCAGCTGCATCATTTGGCATAGGCCACGCCCATTTGCGATATTATAGATTTTTCGCAAAATCGCGAAAACTGAAAAACATATTTTTCGCTACTCCTCCCATAATTTTTGGACAATTGACACCAAAGTTTGCACAGAACATCTACCGACCCACACGGAAAAAAAACACGTAAAAGCATTTTGATCCGACCATCGATAACGAAACGGTAGCCTTTTAAATATTTGTTGATTAGCTACGTTCTACGTAGAAATTCATAAATCCAAAATCATAAGTCGGATCAAGTCCAAATTTTAGACATATGTTGGGGCTACCCTTAATTGCGTTCAATAAAAAATATGGAAATTTTCGCCATAAGGGGGCGCCATAAATTAGGAAATTTTATATCTCCTAATTGGCCAGAGGAATTTTCTTAAAACTCACGGGAAACCATCAAGGGGCATACCCAAGTCTATATGAAAAATATGGCCAAGAAATAGTAATGTTTAAGGGACTTTTTAATAAAATTAGATTTTTTTTTTCCGTCAAAGAAAAAAGGCGGGAATGTTAGCATGTCCATTGACATTACATTGTGCAATTAGCTCCGGCGGCCATTTTGTCAAGGCTGACAATCTGCTTTTGCTCATAACTCGCCAACCACACATCGCACATTAAAAAACTTGACATCCACTTGTTCTGTGAATTGAGCTGCATCGTTCCACCGTGGCACTTTCGCGAAATTCATCCGTAAACAGCGATACCTATACAACTCCCGCACCGAACATCCCACGGTCAAAAACTTTACATCCGCAGATTCCGCGGAGTGAGCGGCCGGCGCGGCGGTTGACGACGAGTTGCGTCGGAGGCTTGGCCCCCGGTAAAAACTGCTTGCAGTTCTAGTTATTATTTGTCGCCGCTAGAACTGCGTGCACAGCCCAAACCGTAAAGGGTGCAGACATGCCAATTGCATGACTAGATCCAGGTCCGTGAATTCTCAGCATACAAAAAAATTCAGACATGCCGGCCACTAGGTGGCGCTACACCAAAGAAAACGCGTTTGGGGCCATAACTCCCACACCAAAACTCCCACAGTCAAAAACTTTATATGCACAGATTCACTGGAGTCAGTTGCATCTTTTGGCATAGGCCACGCCCATTTCCGTATATATAGATTTTTCGCAAAATCGCGAAAACTGAAAAAGTTATTTTTCGCTACTCCTCCCACAATTTCTGGACAATTGACACCAGACTTTGCACAGAACATCTACCGACCCACACGGAAAAAAGTTATTCGAAAGAATTTTGATACGACCTTCGATGACGAAACGGTAGCGCTTTGAATATTTGAAAATTAGCTCACAGTTACTTCCTTGTACGTAAATATTCATAAATCCAAAAGTATAAGTCGGATCAAGTCAAAATTTTAGACATATGTTGGTGCTACCCTTAATTGCGTTCAATAAAAAATTGGAGAATTTCGCCATAAGGGGGCGCCATAAAACGAGGAAATTTGATATCTCCTAATTGGCCAAAGGAATTTTCTTAAAACTCCAGGGAAACCATCAAGGGGCATACCCGAGTCGATATAAAAAATATGGCCAAGAAATAGTAATGTTCAAGGGACTTTTTAATAAAATTAGATTTTTTTTTTCCGTCAAAGAGATTTGGCGCAATTGCTAATCTCAGATAGCATGTCCATTGACATTACATTGTGCAATTAGCTCGGGTCGCCATTTTAATCTGCTTTTGCTCATAACTCGCCAACCGAACATCCCACAGTCAAAAACTTTACATCCACAGATTCTGTGAAGTGAGCGGCCGGCGCGGCGGTTGACGACGAGTTGCGTCGGAGGCTTGGCCCCCGGTAAAAACTGCTTGCAGTTCTAGTTAGGGGGCCAAGCCCGAGCAGGAGCTGGGACCGCGTTTTGCACAGCAACGCGGTTCCCAAGCCCTGCGGGGCAGGGAACCCTATTGTTTTTGTAAGGATTATTATTATTTTAATTTTTCTCCGAGTAAAAGTGGTGCTGCAGCCCAAACCGTAAAGGGTTGGGACATGGCACTTGCATGACTAGTTCAGACCCCCGGCCTCCCGGCCTACAAAAAAATTCAGACATGCCGGCCACTAGGTGGCGCTACACCAAGGAAAACGCGTTTGGGGCCATAACTCCCACACCGAAACTCCCACAGTCAAAAACTTTATATCCACATATTCACTGGAGTCAGCTGCATCTTTTGGCATAGGCCACGCCCATTTGCGATATTATAGATTTTTCGCAAAATCGCGAAAACTGAAAAACATATTTTTCGCTACTCCTCCCACAATTTTTGGACAATTGACACCAAAGTTTGCACAGCACATCTACCGACCCACACGGAAAGAAATCATGCTAATGCATTTTGATCCGACCATGGATAGAGAAACGGTAGCGTTTTAAATATTTGTTGATTAGCTACGTTTTACGTAGAAATTCATAAATCCAAAATCATAAGTCGGATCAAGTTCAAATTTTAGACATATGTTGGGGCTACCCTTAATTACGTTCAAAAAAAAAATTGGAAATTTTCGCCATAAGGGGGCGCCATAAACTAGGGAATTTTATATCTCCTAATTGGCCAAAGGAATTTTCTTAAAACTCACGGGAAACCATCAACGGGCGTACCCGAGTCTATATGAAAAATATGGCCAAGAAATAGTAATGTTTACGGGACTTTTTAATAAAATTAGATTTTTTCTTTTCCGTCAAAGAAAAAAGGCGGGAATGTTAGCATGTCCATTGACATTACATTGTGCAATTAGCTCCGGCGGCCATTTTGTCAAGGCTGACAATCTGCTTTTGCTCATAACTCGCCAACCAAACATCGCACTTTAAAAAACTTGACATCCACTTGTTCTGTGAATTGAGCTGCATTGTTCTACCGTGGCACTTTCGCGAAATTCATCCGTAAACAGCGATACCTATACAACTCCCGCACCGAACATCCCACGGTCAAAAACTTTACATCCACGGATTCCGTGGAGTGAGCGGCCGGCGCGGCGGTTGACGACGAGTTGCGTCGGAGGCTTGGCCCCCGGTCAAAACTGCTTGCAGTTCTAGTTAGGGGGCCAAGCCCGAGCAGGAGCTGGGACCGCGTTTTGCACAGCAACGCGGTTCCCAAGCCCTGCGGGGCAGGGAACCCTATTGTTTTAGTGGCGATTGTTATTATTATTATTTGTCGCGCGCAAAACTGTGTGCACAGCCCAAACCGTAAAGGGTGCAGACATGCCAATTGCATGACTAGATCCAGGTCCGTGGTCATTCAGCAGACAAAAAAATTCAGACATGCCGGCCACTAGGTGGCGCTACAACGAAGGAAAACGCGTTTGGGGTCATAACTCCCACACCGGACGTCCCACAGTCAAAAACTTTATATCCACAGATGCACTGGAGTCAGCTGCATCATTTGGCATAGGCCACGCCCATTTGCGATATTATAGATTTTTCGCAAAATCGCGCAAACTGAAAAACATATTTTTCGCTACTCCTCCCACAATTTTTGGACAATTGAATCCAAACTTTGCACAGAACATCTACCGACCCACACGGAAAAAAGTTATTCGAAAGAATTTTGATACGACCTTCGAGGACGAAACGGTAGCGATTTGAATATTTGAAAATTTGCTCACCGTTACTTCCTTGTACGTAAATATTCATAAATCCAAAACTATACATCGTATCAACTCCAAATTGTAGACATATGTTGGGGCTACCCTTAATTGCGTTCAATAAAAAAATCGGATAATTTCTCCACAAGGGGGCGCCATAAATGAGGAAATTTTATATCTCCTAGTTGGCCAAAGGAATTTTCTTAAAACTCAAGGGAAACCATCAAGGGGCATACCCGAGTCTATATAGAAAATATGGACAAGAAATATTAATGTGGGAGGGAGTTATTCAGAAAAGGAAAACAATTATGTTTTACAGTGGAGAGAATGACAGCCTCTCCAATTTTTTACAGTGGAGAGTTTGACAATCTCTTTTTGCTCATAACTCCCACACCGAACATCCTACAGTCAAAAACTTTATATCCACAGATTTACTGGAGTCAGCTGCATCTTTTGGCATAGGCCACGCCCATTTGCGTATATATACATTTTTCACAAAATCGCGAAAACTGCAAAACTGATTTTTCGCTACTCCTCCCAAAATTTTTGGACAATTGACACCAAACTTTGCACAGAATATCTACCGACCCACACGGAAAGAAATCATAAAAAAAAAATTTGATCCGACCATGGACAACAAAACGGTAGCGCTTTGAATATTTTAAAATTAGCTAACTGTTACTTCCTTGTACGTAAATGTTCATAAATCCAAAACTATACATCGGATCAAGTCAACATTTTAGACATATGTCGGTGTTATCCTTAGTAGCGTTCATCATTTTTTTTGGGAAATTTCGCCATAAGGGGGCACCAAAAACACAAAAAGTATATATCTCGTCATCCACTTGAGCCTATTTCTATGCACCTTTTTTTGCTTTTTGGTCTGTAACTCCCAAACCGAACATCCCACATTCAAAAACTTTACATCCCCGGATTCTGTGAAGTGAGTGGCCGGCGGCGCGGTCTGCGACGCCCGGGGCCCGACTCGCGTCGGAGGCTTGGCCCCCGGTCAAAACTGCTTGCAGTTCTAGTTATTATTATTATTTGTACCTCCCTAAAACTGCGTGCACAGCCCAAACCGTAAAGGGTGCAGACATGCCAATTGCATGACTAGATCCAGGTCCGCCCGGACTACGCATACGACAAAAATTCAGACATGCCGGCCACTAGGTGGCGCTACAGCGAAGGAAAACGCGTTTGGGGTCATAACTCCCACACCGAACGTCCCACAGTCAAAAACTTTATATCCACATATGCACTGGAGTCAGCTGCATCATTTGGCATAGGCCACGCCCATTTGCGATATTATAGATTTTTCGCAAAATCGCAAAAACTGCAAAACTGACTTTTCGCTACTCCTCCCACAATTTTTGGACAATTGACACCAACGTTTGCACAGAACATCTACCGACCCACACGGAAAAGATTTTTTCAAAAGCATTTTGATCCGACCATCGATAACGAAACGGTAGCGTTTTAAATATTTGTTGATTAGCTACGTTTTACGAAAAAATTCATAAATCCAAAATCATAAGTCGGATCAAGTCCAAATTTTAGACATATGTTGGGGCTACCCTTAATTGCGTTCAATAAAAAATTTGGAGAATTTTGCCATAAGGGGGCGCCATAAATTAGGAAATTTTATATCTCCTAATTGGCCAGAGGAATTTTCTTAAAACTCTCGGGAAACCATCAAGGGGCATACCCAAGTCTATATGAAAAATATGGCCAAGAAATAGTAATGTTTAAGGGACTTTTTAATAAAATTAGATTTTTTTTTTTCCGTCAAAGAAAAAAGGCGGGAATGTTAGCATGTCCATTGACATTACATTGTGCAATTAGCTCCGGCGGCCATTTTGTCAAGGCTGACAATCTGCTTTTGCTCATAACTCGCCAACCACACATCGCACATTAAAAAACTTGACATCCACTTGTTCTGTGAATTGAGCTGCATCGTTCCACCGTGGCAGTTTCGCGAAATTCATCCATAAACAGCGATACCTATTGACGACGAGTTGCGTCGGAGGCTTGGCCCCCGGTCAAAACTGCTTGCAGTTCTAGTTATTATTATTATTATACTTACCTCCCTAAAACTGCGTGCACAGCCCAAACCGTAAAGGGTGCAGACATGCCAATTGCATGACTAGATCCAGGTCCGTCCGGACTACGCATACGACAAAAATTCAGACATGCCGGCCACTAGGTGGCGCTACAACGAAGGAAAACGCTTTTTGGGTCATAACTCCCACACCGAACCTCCCACAGTCAAAAACTTTATATCCACAGATTCACTGGAGTCAGCTGCATCATTTGGCATAGGCCACGCCCATTTGCGATATTATAGATTTTTCGCAAAATCGCGAAAACTGCAAAACTGACTTTTCGTTACTCCTCCCACAATTTTTGGACAATCGACACCAAAGTTTGCACAGAACATCTACCGACCCACACGGAAAAGATTTTTTCGAAAGAATTTTGATCCGACCATCGATAACGAAACGGTAGCGCTTTAAATATTTGTTGATTAGCTACGTTTTACGAAAAAATTCATAAATCCAAAATCATAAGTCGGATCAAGTCCAAATTTTAGACATATGTTGGGGCTACCCTTAATTGCGTTCAATAAAAAAATTGGACATTTTCGCCATAAGGGGGCGCCATAAATTAGGAATTTTCATATCTCCTAATTGGCCAGAGGAAATTTCTGAAAACTGACGGGAAACCATCAAGGGGCATACACGAGTCTATATAAAAAATATGGCCAAGAAATATTAATGTGTAAGGGACTTTTTAATAAAATTAGATATTTTTTTTTTCCATCAAAGAAAAAAGGCGGGAATGTTAGCATGTCCATTGACATTACATTGTGCAATTAGCTCCGGCGGCCATTTTGTCAAGGCTGACAATCTGCTTTTGCTCATAACTCGCCAACCAAACATCGCACATTAAAAAACTTGACATCCACTTGTTCTGTGAATTGAGCTGCATCGTTCCACCGTGGCAGTTTCGCGAAATTCATCCGTAAACAGCGATACCTATACAACTCCCACACCGAACATCCCACGGTCAAAAACTTCACATCCACGGATTCCTTGGAGTGAGCGGCCGGCGCGGCGGTTGACGACGAGTTGCGTCGGAGGCTTGGCCCCCGGTAAAAACTGCTTGCAGTTCTAGTTATTATTATTATTATTTGTCGCCGCTAGAACTGCGTGCACAGCCCAAACCGTAAAGGGTGCAGACATGCCAATTGCATGACTAGATCCAGGTCCGTGAAATCTCAGCATACAACAAAATTCAGACATGCTGGCCACTAGGTGGCGCTACAACGAAGGAAAACGCGTTTGGGGTCATAACTCCCACACCGAACGTCCCACAGTCAAAAACTTTATATCCACAGATGCACTGGAGTCAGCTGCATCATTTGGCATAGGCCACGCCCATTTGCGATATTATAGATTTTTTGCAAAATCGCGAAAACTGAAAAACATATTTTTCGCTACTCCTCCCACAATTTTTGGACAATTGACACCAAAGTTTGCACAGAACATCTACCGACCCATACGGAAAATAATTTTTTGAAAGAATTTGGATACGACCATCGATAACGAAACGATAGCGCTTTGAATATTTGTTGATTAGCTACGTTTTACGTAGAAATTCATAAATCCAAAATCATAAGTCGGATCAAGTCCAAACTTCAGACATATGTTGGGGCTACCCTTAATTGCGTTCAATAAAAAATTTGGAGAATTTCGCCACAAGGGGGCGCCATAAATTAGGAAATTTTATATCTCCTAATTGGCCAAAGGAATTTTCTTAAAACTCACGGTAAACCATCAAGGGGCATACCCGAGTCTATATGAAAAATATGGCCAAGAAATAGTAATGTTTAAGGGACTTTTTAATAAAATTAGATTTTTTTTTTTCCGTCAAAGAAAAAAGGCGGGAATGTTAGCATGTCCATTGACATTACATTGTGCAATTAGCTCCGGCGGCCATTTTGTCAAGGCTGACAATCTGCTTTTGCTCATAACTCGCCAACCACACATCGCACATTAAAAAACTTGACATCCACTTGTTCTGTGAATTGAGCTGCATCGTTCCACCGTGGCACTTTCGCGAAATTCATCCGTAAACAGCGATACCTATACAACTCCCGCACCGAACATCCCACGGTCAAAAACTTTACATCCGCAGATTCCGCGGAGTGAGCGGCCGGCGCGGCGGTTGACGACGAGTTGCGTCGGAGGCTTGGCCCCCGGTAAAAACTGCTTGCAGTTCTAGTTATTATTAGGGGGCCAAGCCCGAGCAGGCTGGGACCGCTGTATGCAAAGCAACGCGGTTCCCAAGCCCTGCGGGGCAGGGAACCCTATTGTTTTTGTAAGGATTATTATTATTATACTTCGCCGCATAAAACTGTGTCCACAGCCCAAACCGTAAAGGGTTGGGACATGCCACTTGCATGACTAGTTCAGACCCCCGGCCTCTCGGCCTACAAAAAAATTCAGACATGCCGGCCACTAGGTGGCGCTACACCAAGGAAAACGCGTTTGGGGTCATAACTCCCACACCGAACGTCCCACAGTCAAAAACTTTATATCCACAGATGCACTGGAGTCAGCTGCATCATTTGGCATAGGCCACGCCCATTTGCGATATTATAGATTTTTCGCAAAATCGTGAAAACTGAAAAACATATTTTTCGCTACTCCTCCCACAATTTTTGGACAATTGACACCAAACTTTGCACAGAACATCTACCGACCCACACGGAAAGAAATTATCACACAGAATTTTGATCCGACCATCGATAACGAAACGGTAGCGCTTTGAATATTTGTTGATTAGCTACGTTTTACGTAGAAATTCATAAATCCAAAATCATAAGTCGGATCAAGTCCAAATTTTAGACATATGTTGGTGCTACCCTTAATTGCGTTCAATAAAAAAATTGGACATTTTCGCCATAAGGGGGCGCCATAAATTAGGAAATTTCATATCTCCTAATTGGCCAGAGGAATTTTCTTAAAACTCACGGGAAACCATCAAGGGGCATACACGAGTCTATAGAAAAAATATGGCCAAGGAATAGTAATGTTTAAGGGACTTTTTAATAAAATTAGATTTTTTTTTTCCGTCAAAGAAAAAAGGCGGGAATGTTAGCATGTCCATTGACATTACATTGTGCAATTAGCTCCGGCGGCCATTTTGTCAAGGCTGACAATCTACTTTTGCTCATAACTCGCCAACCACACATCGCACATTAAAAAACTTGACATGCACTTGTTCTGTGAATTGAGCTGCATCGTTCCATCGTGGCAGTTTCGCAAAATTCATCCATAAACAGCGATACCTATACAACTCCCGCACCGAACATCCCACGGTCAAAAACTTTACATCCACAGGTTCTGTGGAGTGAGCGGCAGGCACGGCGCTTGACGACGAGTCGCGTCGGAGGCTTGGCCCCCGGTAAAAACTGCTTGCAGTTCTAGTTATTATTATTATTTGTACCTCCCTAAAACTGCGTGCACAGCCCAAACCGTAAAGGGTGCAGACATGCCAATTGCATGACTAGATCCAGGTCCGTCCGGACTACGCATACGACAAAAATTCAGACATGCCGGCCACTAGGTGGCGCTACAACGAAGGAAAACGCGTTTGGGGTCATAACTCCCACACCGAATGTCCCACAGTCAAAAACTTTATATCCACAGATGCACTGGAGTCAGCTGCATCATTTGGCATAGGCCACGCCCATTTGCGATATTATAGATTTTTCGCAAAATCGCGAAAACTGAAAAACATATTTTTCGCTACTCCTCCCATAATTTTTGGACAATTGACACCAAAGTTTGCACAGAACATCTACCGACCCACACGGAAAAAAAACACGTAAAAGCATTTTGATCCGACCATCGATAACGAAACGGTAGCCTTTTAAATATTTGTTGATTAGCTACGTTCTACGTAGAAATTCATAAATCCAAAATCATAAGTCGGATCAAGTCCAAATTTTAGACATATGTTGGGGCTACCCTTAATTGCGTTCAATAAAAAATATGGAAATTTTCGCCATAAGGGGGCGCCATAAATTAGGAAATTTTATATCTCCTAATTGGCCAGAGGAATTTTCTTAAAACTCACGGGAAACCATCAAGGGGCATACCCAAGTCTATATGAAAAATATGGCCAAGAAATAGTAATGTTTAAGGGACTTTTTAATAAAATTAGATTTTTTTTTTCCGTCAAAGAAAAAAGGCGGGAATGTTAGCATGTCCATTGACATTACATTGTGCAATTAGCTCCGGCGGCCATTTTGTCAAGGCTGACAATCTGCTTTTGCTCATAACTCGCCAACCACACATCGCACATTAAAAAACTTGACATCCACTTGTTCTGTGAATTGAGCTGCATCGTTCCACCGTGGCACTTTCGCGAAATTCATCCGTAAACAGCGATACCTATACAACTCCCGCACCGAACATCCCACGGTCAAAAACTTTACATCCGCAGATTCCGCGGAGTGAGCGGCCGGCGCGGCGGTTGACGACGAGTTGCGTCGGAGGCTTGGCCCCCGGTAAAAACTGCTTGCAGTTCTAGTTATTATTATTATTATTATTATTATTATTATTATTATTATTATTATTATTATTATTTTATAAATAACACTATTGACCCCTCTACTCTCTCTCTCCCTCTGAAGGTTTGAAACATTTGAGATCAACAGTTTTGAGCAGTTCTGTATCAACTACGCCAACGAGAAACTACAGCAGCAGTTCAACATGGTGAGACGCGTTTACTTTAAAGGCCTACTTCACCGGTTTGAATATGAAGGTGTATTGAATTCTGAGATCCTATGTAGTATAAATGTGCGATTTTTTTTTAAACCGGTTCATCCTAGCCTGAGAAAAGGCAGAAAGAGTGTTTTTTTTTAACCCTATATTTCTCTTTCTCGTGACATCACAGAAAGAGAAATATAGGGTTAAAAAAAAACACTCTTTCTGCCTTTTCTCAGGCTAGGATGAACCGATTTTAATTTCTTTTGCACATTTATACTACATAGGATCTCAGAATTCAATACACCTTCAGAATTCAATACACCTTCATATTCATGCTTCATATTCAATACACCTTCATATTATGCTGTCTCTGTTCCAAATTGTTTTGAATTTATCGCGCTAGAATTATCTTTATCATCAAATGATTGTTTTGTTGTAATTGGTGTGTATAGGCCCCCTTCTGCTGTTACTAGCTCCTTAAACGATCTAGCACATATGCTCTCCAGTTATGTAAATAGAGAGGTCATTGTGATGGGTGATTTTAACGTTGATTGGCTTTCTGGTGCCTCTGAACCTTTCAAAGAAATCTGTAGCAACGTTAATCTTACACAATTAATAACTGAGTCCACAAGACCCAATCTAAAAAACCCAGCAAAATCAACTTTAATCGATTTAATCCTATCAAATAAAATAAATAAAATAGTCTCAGCTGGTGTTTTTGAGCTCGGGATTAGTGATCACTGCCCAGTGGCCTGTATCAGAAGTATTCATTTAAAAAGATCTCAACCTAAAATCATAATTAAGCGTAATTTTAAAGGGTTTAATGAGCAAGCCTTTTTAAGTGATCTCCGTCATAGTGACATTCAACTCACTACGGAAATTTCGGATGTTGAGTTAGCCTTAGACTATTTCATCAATAGTTTCACCTCAATTATAAACAAACATGCGCCCCTTAAAAAGCATAGAGTAAAAAATAGATCAAACCCCTGGTTTACAAGTGAACTGTCTGATTTATTTTCTGAAAGAAATAAAGCATGGTCTCTAGCTAGACGCTCTGGAGATAATACCAATTGGACTATTTTTAGACAATTTAGGAATAAGTGCACAGCCATGGTCAGGAAAGCCAAATCCGAATATTACCTTGAATTAATCTCCGACTGCTACTCTAACCCTGCACTATTTTGGAAAGCTGTGAACTATAATAAAAACAATTCTAGCACAGTTCCCACTCAGATCAAATTAAATGGTCACACTCTCAATGATCAAAAAGAGATTGGCTTAGCTTTTAATAAACATTTTGTAGCTGCTGGTCAACTCTTTCAAAATGGAGGTTGTACACCTTCTACAACCAGTAGTAACGTACCGCCTGTCTCTCAAACTCCTATTTTCAGCCTTGATCTTCTTCCCACAAGTGATGTTGTAGATGCGCTCCTCGCCATCAACCCCAAGAAGTACATGGGAGAGGACAATTTGGACCCGTTTT
>NW_027648520.1:50000-60000 GCF_949987685.1 Ammodytes marinus
ATATTTTTGGGCATTTTCAAGCTTTATTAGACAGTACAGAGTTGAAATGGGGAGACAGAGAGAGAGAGAGAGAGAGAGAGAGGGGGGGGGTGACCTGCAGTAAAGGTCCACGGGTCGGATTTGAACCCGCGACCACTGCAACGAAGGCCGGACCCAATATGGTACGCGCTCTATCCACTACACCACCGGAGCGCCCCTAAAAAAATTATCTTAAAGAAAAAACAATACAAAACTATTGAATCCATTCCAATCCAATCCAACTTTATTTATAAAGCACTTTCATCAAACCAGAGCAGAGACAAAGTGCTGTACAGGCCTAAAATAAGGTACAATAAAAATAGATAAAAATAAGTAAAATAAGGTACAATAAAAATAGATAGAAAAATGAATAAAGCTAAGGTAAAAATAATATCTAAAATAACAAAAATAAGGTACAATAAAATAACATCAAAATGATGATATTGATATTGACGGTGATATTTCTCTTGTAGTTCCGTAACTCTCTCCAGATGTTGATGGCGACTCTGAACGCAACGACGCCTCACTACGTCCGCTGCATCAAACCCAACGACTTCAAGATGGCTTTCACGTGAGTGTGTCTTTGTTCTGTTTATTAATACACACACACTCACACACACACACACACACACACACACACACACACACACACACACACACACACACACACACACACAAGACATGTTTTCAAGTACCGCTCATGACATTCCCAGGTTTTCAACACATTTTCTACAGATTCATAATTTCGTTTGTCGTCAATAAATCAAACTCAAACTGCTACTGTATCCAACTCCAGATGGACATGTGGAACTAAAAATTAAGGTTGCGTTCCGAATCGCATACTCTTTCTTTTTTCTATTCTACATACTATATCCGACGATAAAAATAATCTAGTTAGGATGCAGTAGGCATACTATTGGGACATACTTTTACTCTCTTATTTCATCATAACATTGCGCCTTGATCTTGCCTCTTGCTTTTATATCCGTCGCATCCCCATTCGTTTTCATATGGAGGCTTCGTCGATGTTGCGTCACTTCACGTGCGCACTGGATTGTGGGTCAGAATTGCCCAAATAGGATGCAGTTTTCAACACTAACAATCTTGGCCGCATGAAGTAGGACATCCGGGTACTTCTAACCATCCTAAATCTGGCCACAAGAATCGGGACATCCTAAATCTTCTTTCTACATACTATATAGTAGAAAGTATGCGATTCGGAACGCAACCTAAATCTTCCAAGTTTTATTGCTGTGATATTAAGCCCAAATACTGACTATAGAAAAATAATAATAGAATTTTGCTTTAAAGACTTCAGACTCAATGTTTTGTTTAGTTTTTATCAGTAATTATCTATTAGAAAGATAGAAATATATAAATGCTCCCTCCTGTATCTAATAATATATAATATAACTATATAATAATCTAACTCCTGCACATGTGGGCTGTTGTTTTTTGTGTGTTTTTATAGTTTTGACCCAAAGCGTGCGGTGCAGCAGCTCAGAGCTTGTGGCGTCTTGGAAACTATCCGCATCTCTGCAGCAGGATTCCCATCCAGGTAATGACCTCAGACTGTAGCAGGTAATGAAGCAGTAATACAGTGATAACCATGGACTACTGACACAGCACTGGAGTGATGTGTTTGTTATTAAAGGGTTTAAAAAAAATTTGAGGTCTGCTGCAACTCTCAGCTTTTTTTAAATCAAATCTGAAGACTTTTCTGTTTCCATTTAAACCGATCATGTTTTTATTTTAACTTTTATTTTTATATTTGTCTGTGTGTGTTTGTGTGTGTCTGTCTGTCTGTCTCTCTCTCTCTCTGTCTCTCTCTCTCTCTCTGTCTTTCTCTCTCTCTCTCTGTCTCTCTCTCTCCCCCTCCCCCTCCCCCTCTCTCTGTCTCTCTGTCTCTCTCTCTCCCTCTCCCCCTCTCTCTCTCTCTCTCTCTCTCTCTCTCTCTCTCTCTCTGTCTCTCTCTCTGTCTCTCTCTCTCTCCCCCTCCCCCTCTCTCTCTCCCTCTCTCTCTCCCCCTCCCCCTCTCTCTCTCCCTCCCCCTCTCTCTGTCTCTCTCTCTCTGTCCCTCTCTGTCTCTCTCTGTCTCTCTGTCTCTCTCTCCCCCTCTCTCCCTCTCTCTCCCTCTCCCCCTCCCTCTCTCTCTCTCTCTCCCCCTCCCTCTCTCTCTCTCCCTGTCTCCCCCCCTCTCTCTCTCTCTGTCTCTCTCTCTCTCCCTCCCCCTCTCTCTCCCTCTCCCCTCTTCCCTCTCCCCTCTCTCTCTCTCTCTCTCTCTCTCTCAGGTGGACGTACCAGGAGTTCTTTAGCAGATACAGAGTTCTGATGAAGCAGAAAGACGTTCTCAATGATAAGAGGTTAACCTGCAGGAACGTACTAGAGAAACTAGTGGAGGTCTGTATCACACTGCAACTAAATAGATTATTATTTATTATACCATAGTCTGTGTGAATACTCTATTCTGATTGGCTGGAGAACATTATGCTTAGTTAATGCTGAACTAGGATTAAGTTAACGAAGCATAGCTAATTCCTAACCAAACATTAGCTAACCATTAACAACTAAGCATAAACAGTTAGAGCTGTATGTATCTTTTATACATACAGCTATGGAAAAAATTAAGAGACCAGTCTGGATTTTTCTTCAATCTTCATCTCTACATTACTTATTGAAAAAATGCTCTAAATGACATATATTTTTATTGTGAATTTGGTGGAAATGTTGTCAGTAGTTTATATTATAAAATCAAAATGTTCATTCTACTCAAACATATGCCTCTAAAGAGTAAAACGAGACACTGAACATTTGGAGTGGACTCTTCATTTTTTCCAGAGCTGTATTTATTGCAGTATTCCTTTTTAAACACACACACACACACACACACACACACACACACACACACACACACACACAAACACCTGAACCATCACAACATACAAAACATCAAATAAAACAAAAAAAAAAAAGCTTATCTATCCCATGAAATGTACGTAAGGCTCCCAGATAAATAATCACAACTAAATAGATTTTTTTTTTTCACAATATATTTAATGCAGTTTTTTTTTCCTGCAATATATAAAACAACACAGACACACACACCCCTTTTAAATTTATTTTAACTATTTATTTTATATTCCAACTTTGATATTTATGCTTGTTTTCTTTGTTGGGATTTGCAGAGTGTGTACACATGGCATTTTGGTGTGAAAGCTTGTTATCGTGTTTCGTATGGTGTATTTCCATTTCATTTGAATTCAAAGACAGCTGTTCATAGTTGGTGTTTTTGTTGTTCTTAAAAAAAAGTCATTTTTCGACCCTCATAAGAAAAGAAAAAAAACAACACACTATGCATTTAACTGTGTACCCCTCTCTCCCCTTGAGGACCAGGATAAATACGCAAAATAATTTAAAATAAACAAGAAAAAACACAAAAAAATTGTTAAATTGTCAAATAATTTTATGTAAATGTGTTACAAGCTTACGCACTATGCCTTTAACTGTCTCCCCCCCTCTCTCTCTTCCCTTCAGGACCAGGATAAATACCAGTTTGGAAAGACAAAGATCTTCTTCCGCTCGGGGCAGGTTGCGTATCTGGAGAAGCTGAGAGCAGACAAGCTGAGAGTGGCCTGCATCCGCATACAGAAAACCATACGCTGCTGGTTGGAGCGGAAGAAGTACCTACGCAAACGCAGCTCCGCCATCACAATACAGAGGTTCACCAGGGGATACCAGGCTAGACGGTGAGTTCAAAATAACTATATATAGACAGACGGACGGACAGATAGATAGATAGATAGATAGATAGATAGATGGATAGATAGATAGATAGATAGATAGACGGAGACAGACAGACAGACAGACAGACAGACAGACAGACAGACAACTACATATTAACCTAAAACCTGTATATTTTTATTCCCCTCAGCTTGGTTAAGTGGATGCGTCGCACACAGGCAGCGACCACCATCCAGAAGAACCAGAGGATGTGTGTGGAGAGGAAGCGCTACAGGCAGAAGCAGGCTGCAGCCCTGGTCATGCAGACCATACTGAGAGGCTACATGGCCCGACAGATGTACCAAGGGGTAAGGGACAGACAGACAGAGAGACAGACAGACAGACAGACAGACAGACATACACACACACACACATAAACAAACACAGAGAGACACACTCACTCACTCACTCACTCACTCACTCACTCACTCACTCACTCACTCACTCACTCACTCACTCACTCACTCACAAACAGACAGACACACAGACACACAGACACACACACACACACAGGTTATGCAGACTATACTGAGAGGGTACATGGCCCGACAGATGTACCAAGGGGTAAGGGACAGACAGACAGACAGACAGACAGACAGACACACACACACACACACACACACACACACACACACACACACACACACACACACACACACACACACACACACACACACACACACACACACTACTATATGTATTCATCCTTATACAATGTTTAAGTCTCAAAGTTATTTTTATGTTTTATGAGCCACTAACTGAATGCAATTTGCTGTCACAATGTGATAGACAATTAAAAAAATAAAATTTACTTGAATGAATTTAAAAAAAAAATATATATATTATTTTATTGTTTTAAATAAAAATTAAAACATAAAGTAATTTAAAAAATATATATTTAATTGAATTAAAATATATATAAAACTTTTCTCTCATCTCTTCCCTGTTTCCATCTGTAGCTCGTGCGTAACCAGAGGCGGTGATAACTGTTTGAGAAACTTACTAAAGGAAATTTTCTGTCAATATTTGATAGACAATGAAGTGTGTTGAATTGAATTGAATAGAATTTAAAAATAAATAAAATAAAAAATAAAAAAATAAAGTAAATTAAAAAAAAAAATTATTTAAAAAAAAAATTAACAATTTTTATTTTTTTATGTATTTGAATTTTACTGAATATAAAAAATATTAAACTTTTCTCTCCTCTCTCCCCTGTGTCCCCTTCTAGTTGGTACGTAACCAGAAGGCAGTGATCATCCAGAGGCATGTGCGTGGCTGGTTGGCCCGCTGCTGGTACAAGCGCTGTCTGGAGTCGCTGGTTTACCTGCAGTGCTGCTTCCGGAGGATGAAGGCTCGCCGTGCGCTCAAGAAACTCAAGATAGAAGCGCGGTCCGTGGAACACTTCAAGAAGCTCAACAAGGGAATGGAGAACAAGATCATGCAGCTGCAGAGGAGGATAGACGAGCAGGTGGGGGTTGTTTTAATGGTTGTTTTGGTAGAAATATACAGCTTAGATTGGGGCACAACACTTATACTAAACCAGGACTTATATACACACTAATACCTTTTATTTAGCTTTGATATAACAACTTATAAGCTTTTTTTTATGTATAATTTGTTTAGTTTTTCCTTAATTTTTTTCCGATTTTGAAGAGAAAAAACAGAGATAAGTGTCTGCATAAACGAACATACATTTAGTGTTGCGACTCATTTCCCATTACGTTGAGCTTCTTAAAGTGTTCCATAGCTCTGTGGTACACTTTAAGAACCTCAACAAGGGAATGGAGAACAAGATCATGCAGCTGCAGAGGAGGATAGACGAGCAGGTGGGGTTTGGTTTTAATGGTTGTTTTGGTAGAAATATACAGCTTAGATTGGAGCACAACACTTATACTAAACCAGGACTTATATACACAGTAATACCTTTTATTTAGCTTTGATGTACCAACTTTTTTTACGTATATTTTTATTAAACTCTTTATTTATCTGCGTTTGAAGAGAAAAAAACAGAGATAAGTGTCTGCATAAACGAACATACATTTAGGGCCGGTTTCGAAGACATGGATTAAGCCTAGTTCTGGACTAAATTGTACTTTCAATGGACAATCTCCATTCAAAATTCCATTTAGTCCAGGACTAGGCTTAATCCATGTCTGTGAAACTGGCCCTTAGTGTTGCGACTCATTTCCCATTAAGTTGAGCTTCTTAAAGTGTTCCATAGCTCTGTGGAACACTTCAAGAAGCTCAACAAGGGAATGGAGAACAAGATCATGCAGCTGCAGAGGAGGATAGACGAGCAGGTGGGGGTTGGTTTTACGGTTGTTTGGATTTAATATAATGGCTTATACGCTTTTTTTTTAACATACTGTATACAATAATACTTTTTTTTATTTTTTTTTATTTTTTTTTAAGAAGAAGAAACATAAATCAACATACATTTAGTGTGTATAGAAATATGGGAAAAAGAAAAACAAGCTAAGCTGTTTGGGTTATTTGGCTTTGATATGACAACTTCTAAGCTTATTATAGGGGAAGGTGGGGTGATTTGTGCATTTTGGAAGTCGCAAAACCCCTTGTTTCTAGAAAACCGTGGAAGAAATTGGAAATGTGACCACATATTTAAGAAGAGCCATCCATTTGACTCATCCTGTAAAGAAGGGAGACACAAGGAATAAGATATAAGCACATTTAAGCTCAAAAAACTGTGTTTTGCCTTTCAAAGTAAAATTTCCATGATCAAGGTTTTTTGATTATTGTGTCTGAACAATTATAGACACGTTTGAAAACATTTGACACATGTTTTAGTGCTTTGGTATGCTACACTTTGAGTCTATATAGTTAGCACAATGTCAACCCTAAATTGCTGCATCATGCCTATTATCCAAAATTCTGGGGATGGGGTGATTTGTGCGCAAGGGCCTGGGTGAGTTATAAGTAAGTAAGTAAGTAAAATGTATTTATAAAAGCACATTTATGACAGTTTGCACTGTCCAAAGTGCTGTACATAGTGCATTCAGTAGGTAAACAATGAAGGTAAAATAACAATAACCAAAATAAAAGACGTAAAGCCCATACATCCACATAAACACAGATAGTAGTGCAGAGGTAAGTAAGTAGTGCAGAGGTTAATGGGGAGGAAACACCAGGGTGTACATATGGGTTTTGAGCCTTGATTTAAAGGCAGAAATGTAGGGGGAATCACATTTGTCAGGTGGCAGTTGGTTCCACAAGCATGGAGCAACTAGTGCAAAGTACATTTCTGAGAGTTGTGCCAGTGGCATGGCTGTATACGCTGGTCACCAAAAGAAAGTGATTGTCTACAGTAGCTCAGAAGAGAGTGACATCTCAATTCCACTTAACGACACCACTGATGAGAGTTCAGATGGCCAGAAAGATGATGATGGTGACTTTGTCATTGTGACACAATGACGCACAAATCACCCCACTACGTGGGGTGATTTGTGCGACAAGACAGCTTTTTTTCCGAAAGCTATATTTCTTAAACAGTTTATTCCAGATCCAAAGTTTTTATTGCCAGGGATGCACAACATCCTGAAATATATGTACATATTTGAGTTGGAGACATAACTGTCAAGGCCTCACTTTAAAATCACTTTGAGTAAAAAGTTGCACAAATCACCCCACCTTCCCCTATCTGTATATATAATTTATTTCTTTTTTTAAACTTTTTTTTAAAAAGGGGATCTCAAAAGTACGTGCAATATATTGCTACCAGGTGAGAGAGTGCTGCTTATTGTAAATCTGTACAACTGATCCATGTGTGTTTTTCTAGTATATAGGCCTATACATATTTTTTTTTTCTCTTTTTTTTTTGTTTTTTTTTTTGTTTACCTTTTTATTTAACTATTTCTACCTGATTTCTATTACCCCTTTTGGCATAATCTTTATTTTCTTTTCAAAAATGTAACATCACTAAGGGATAAATGATAAGACGTCAATTGTTGTGTTGACTACAATTCTGATTACATTGTTATAGTGATGTATAAAAACTCAATAAAATACTAATTACAAAAAAAAAAAAAGGGGGATCTCAATTGGATGAGGAAAATTGCGACCCTACTTTTTTTTTTACATAATTTTTTGACTACCCCATTTTCTGATATTGTCCCGTTCCTACAGACCAGAGATAACCGTGCGGTCCATGATAAGATGTCCAGTATGGAGAATTCACACACAGCTGAGAGCGAGAAACTCAGAACTGAGCTGCACAAGCTGAAAGGAGTGGAAGAGGAGGCCAAGAACAAAACCAACCAGGTACCGTGTGTGTGTGTGTGTGTGTGTGTGTGTGTGTGTGTGTGTGTGTGTGTGTGTGTGTGTGTGTGTGTGTGTGTGTGTGTGTGTGTGTGTGTGTGTGTGTGTGTGTGTGTGTGTGTGTGTGTGTGTGTGTGTGTGTGTGTGTGTGTGTGTGTGTGTGTGTGTGTGTGTGTGTGTGTGTGTGTGTAGTTTTTTATATGCAATTGTAATTATGTGTAATATTGCTCCCTTTATATTGGCTTTTACTGATTTTCTTTCACTGATCATCTTTCCGTCCATCCCTCCCTCCCTCCCTCCCTCCCTCCCTCCCTCTCTCCATCCATCCATCCATCCATCCATTTCTCTCTATCTATCTATCTATCTATCTATCTATCTATCTATCTATCTATCTATCTATCTATCTATCTATCTATCTATCTATCTATCTATCTATCTATCTATCTATCTATCTATCTATCCATCCATCCATCCATCCATCCATCCATCCATCCATCCATCCATCCATCCATCCATCCATCCATCCATCCATCCATCCATCCATCCATCCATCCATCCATCCATCCATCCATCCATCCATCCATCCATCCATCCATCCATCCATCCATCCATCCATCCATCCATCCATCCATCCATCCATCCATCCATCCATCCATCCATCCATCCATCCATCCATCCATCCATCCATCCCTCCCTCCCTACCTCCTTTCATCTATCTATCTATCTATCTATCTATCTATCTATCTATCTATCTATCTATCTATCTATCTATCTATCTATCTATCTATCTATCTATCTATCTATCTATCTATCTATCTATCTATCTATCTATCTATCTATCTATCTATCTATCTATCTATCTATCTATCTATCTATCTATCCATCCATCCCTCCCTCCATCCATCCATCCATCCATCCATCCATCCCTCCAGGTGACATCGCTGCTGGATGAGCTGGAGAAGCTACGTAAGGAGCTAACCGCTACTCAGAAGGAGAAGAAGACCATTGAGGATTGGGCCCAGAAATACAGGAAGGAAATGGAGACGGTGAGAGAACACTGTCTGTTTTATCTTAGTAGTCCTCAGCCCGTAATCACATAGTATATCTCCTTTACTACAGTACAGGTTAAAGCCCTACTTCACCCGTCGAATTGTTTTTTTTAAATCGGTTCATCCTAGCCTGAGAATCAGAATCAGAATCAGAAGTCTTTATTTGCCATGACATGTAAACATGTTTGGAATTTGTTTTGGTGCAGTGGAGTTTACAACAGGACAGGTGCAAGACAGGACAAGACAGTGCAAACCAACATAATAGTGCAAAATGAGTAAATAATAAATAATATAATAAATAAAGAAGTGCCAAAGTGCCAAGAGATCAAGTGATTGGGTACGACAGACCATTAGGTCACTGAGTGGGGAGACAGGTCAGGGGGGGAAGTGGGGGAGGGGGCAGTGCATTTAGGAGTCGGATGGCCATGGGGAAAAAGCTGTTCGAATGTCTAGCTTTTAGAGTCTTGAGAAAAGGCAGAAAGAGTGTTTTATGGTCTCACTGTCTAACCCTACATTTTCCCATGTGTGACATCACACATGGTAAAATGTAGGGTTAGGATTAACAGGACAGCTGGGCCAAGGGAAGACTGAGGGAAGAAAAACCTCATTCATTATATTTTATAATAGCGACTTTATAATGATAGAACGCTGGCTCCGTATGGGTGAAGTATTCCTTACCTCAAAACTTAAAAATATAAGTTTTCCTAACATTTTACACTGTTTACTACAGTATATAGGTAGTACCGGTAGAAGAGATGTTTCCTTAGAAGGTATATTTGAACCTTCTGTGGAGAATAATTTGGAGAAAAAAAAAACATTTACGCTTCCAACATGGATGCCTCCATAAGACTTGCCTGCTCAATGTAGAAAATGTAATATTA
>NW_027648520.1:72500-77500 GCF_949987685.1 Ammodytes marinus
CAAACAAACAATGGTGGTCAAATAAAAAGGTGCAGTCAGTGATTCTGGAGAACGCTTGTTGTCAGAATCACTTTTTGTCAAAAATCAGAGAATATCTCCTCATGATCCACTACCTGTCTGTACTGTGTGTGCGCTGGAGAGAAAAAAAACCCAGTGTTAAAATGCAGCCTAGGCTCTGTAAGCGGGCATGTTGCTAGCTGCGGTGGGCCCCCTTTTGTTTACATGCCAGTTTACAGAGCCTAGGCTGTGTATTGACAGAAGATTTTTTTTCCAGTGCACACACAGTACAGACAGGTAGCGGATCATGAGGAGATATTCACTGATTTTTGACAAAAAGTGATTTTGACAACAAGCGTTCTACAGAATCACTGACTACACCTTTAATTCCCAAGTTACTGATCACCTTTACTGTCAATCTATGAATCAAGGCAGAATAGAAAAGGCCACAGCTGTGAAGTGACATTCTCCGTATAGCTACTAGCTAGATGTGTGTGTGTGTGTGTCTGTGTCTGTGTCTGTGTCTGTGTGTGTGTGTGTGTGTGTGCTTGTGTGTGTGTTGTCCCGAGGTTTCACCTTTAAATTACTTTAAATAGCCTATCTGTCAGAGAGAAAGGACTCTTATAGCCGACAGCTATACTGATACAGCAGGGAGGCAGCAACACACACACACACACACACACACACAGAGGCAGCAACACACACGCATGCAGACTGCGTCAAGAGTGTTCGTTTTAGCAGCATTTTTAGATTCAGCCTTTAGACGAAAATGTTCAGAGGTTTTGGTCACAATTATGGTAATTTTTATCCTTCATAGATTTAGTCGTTAACAACAAAAAACATTTCAGTCCATTTTAGGCCATGAAAAGTAAAAGTGCTGCCAAAATGAACACTGTGTTTGGAGTTGCATTCAAGAAGCCTTCGAATCACTAGTACTCCAGAGCACTTCAAAGATCACATTACGGGGGCGCCCTTAGCTCAGTTGGTAGGGCGTCCCCCCCCCATGGGCCTCGGCCAGCAGTGGACCCGTGTCCGATTCCAGCCCGTGGTCGTTCTCTGCATGTCACTCCCCTCTCTGCCCCATTTCACCTCTGTCTCTACACTATCAATAAAGCATAAAAATGCCAAAAAAATATATTAAAAAAAAATCACATAAATTTTATTTTTACGAAGCGGCCAAAATCGGAAAAAATAAATTTGTTGTCATTCACATACACCCACACTCTGATTTGTTCTCTCTTTCACATCTTCACACACACACACTACACCCCCCCCCCCCCTCCCCACACACACACACACTCTCACACCCCTCCCCACACACACACACACACACACACACACACACACACACACACACACACACACACACACACACACTCTAACTAACTCTCCCTCGTTTAACTTATAGGAAACGATGACCGAGCCGTCCGTCTACGCTGAAGAAGTTTCCAAGCTGAAGGATGCAGATGAGCTGAAGCAAGCCTGCATCGGACTCAAAGACACCAACAGGTACATTGGCCAGTTACACACACACACACACACTCTCTCTCTCTCTCTCTCTCTCTCTCTCTCTCTCTCTCTCTCTCTCTCTCTCTCTCTCTTTCTGTTATTTTATATAACTTTATTATACTCAGCAACTCAACTTCCATTTCTCTGACACTCCCAAAGTTACACAGTGCACCTTTAATTCCCTCCAAATGCTCTGGCATGTCTGTCACGTGTCTGTCATTGTCAATGTGTCCTTGTTGCATATTTCATATCACCATTATATATGTTGTGTCATGTCATGTGTGTGTGTGTGTGTGTGTGTGTGTGTGTGTGTGTGTGTGTGGGTGCGTGTGTGTGTGCGTGTGTGTGTGTGTGTGTGTGTGCGTGTGTGTGTGCGTGTGTGTGTGTGAACCCTTCCTTGTCCCATTCAGATCCCCTCGATTCATTCATAAATCCCTGGATGTCAGCGACCTCCTCAATAGGCTGAGGTAACCATGGAGATGTGGCATGTGTAGTAGAACATGCATGGTCACTGTTGCCTAACATAGTTTAAAAAAAAAACTAAATATGACAAATTACTATTTTTTAGGAAAATTTTTAAGCTGTTGGTAGCTTGGCCGAGCGTTCTGCCTTCTAACAGCATGTCGAAATATGTAGAAAAATATCTAGATACACTTTTAGGTCTTACTCATGATCTAACCGACTTTTGGGACATTGTTCTAGACATCTATTAAACCTGCAGTGTGTAGAATTTTGGGTTTTATTTCCCAGCAGATTTTGTAGAAATTATAATATAATTATAATATCCATAAGTACATTTAATTTAGTGCATAATAGCTGAAAAAAAGTTTTGAATTATTTATTTTTCCCTTAGAAAGGGTCTCATATATGTCCATATTTCTGCATATCTTGGACCAAGGCCTAGTGCCGCCATCTTGAAAGTGTCATAGTAGGAATGTCATCAGGTGCATTGTTTAAAATGTAGAATTGTAAGGCCACTGTAGCTTCTGTTATTATTCAAAAGGGGTGGGGTTACCCAGGGAGTGTTGCATTCTAGAACTTTGTAGAACTTTCTTGATGATGTCATATTACACACTGCACCTTTAAGCTTAGTCGTGGACTTAATGGAATTTTGAAATGAGATTTTCCATTGAAAGTACAATTGTGTCTGGGAATAGGCTTGATACATTTCTGAGAAACTGGCCCCTTTGTTTACTAGTATTTTAAGGAGGCAAGCTTTAGGAATAGCAGGCGTGCATAGGTTTCAATAGCTAAGCATGTACAGGAGTCTCTTTAACTGGAATTGACTCAAAATGGATTCCGTCCAAACAATTATAATGGGATTTTTTAGTGGCTTTAAAATGCTCTAAAATCCCTATTTATAAAATGTGGGGCATGAACGCATGGATATGTCTGAGCTAAAAAAAAAAAATAATAGTTGAATACTTTATTAAAGGTGCAGTGTGTAATATGACATCATCAAGAAAGTTCTACAACGTTCTAGAATGCAACACTCCCTGGGTAACCCCAACCCTTTCGAATAATAACAGAAGCTACAGTGGCCTTCAAGGACAAGAACAATTCTAAATTTTAAACAATGCACCTGATGACATTCCAACTATGACACTTTCAAGATGGCGGCACTAGGCCTTGGTCCGAAATATGCAGAAATATGGACATATATGAGACCCTTTCTAAGGGAAGAAAAAATCATTCCAAAAATGTTTTTCAGCTATTATGCACTAAATTAAATGTACTTATGGATATTATAATTACTTTCTACAAAATCTGCTAGGAAATAAAACCCAAAATTCTACACACTGCAGGTTTAACATAGATTAATAACGTGACATCCTCGTACTGTATATACAGCAGTGACAGGTTGGATGCAGTGGTTTGAGGCCTCAGCTTTATGGAATGAGTTTGGCTGTGATCCTGCATGAACGGCCATTTGTTTCTCTGTTATTTAAAGGTACAGTGAATGAATGAATGAGTGAGTGAATGAATGAATGAATTTTTATTATTGTGTCATGTCCAAACAAGGACCCATCCCCTTTGTGATTATAAGACACCCAACAACTGTATCAAATTCAAATGATAACATTCACTTCCTGTAAATGGTGATCACAGTTCACAGTAGGACAACAAGGAAACAGACGCAAACAAAAGAAAAGAAAAGAAAAGCAAACATAAAGATCTCATTTATAAGTGTTTTTTGTTCTCTTGGCCCAGGCCTTCTCCAGATAGCCAGCAAGGGCAAAGAGCCACTTTAGCCTGTCTGCAGTGTGTAGAATTTATTGGCATTTTTCAAGAATAAGCTCGGTTAGTGAGCGGGAGGGATTTAGTCAGTCTGATGAACAGTCCCTGAACATTCGGAGTGATGTTGTTCGCTCATATCAGCGCTGCTTCAGAACGCATGGAATGTCTCTCGTCCAATCAAATCACTCGCTCAGAACCAACTGCTGTATATTCATATTCACTGTCCCTTTAAAAGCAGAGATGCACAGCAAATTTTGAAAACTATTTGCACAGATTCTTCTACGGTTTGTTGTTCCATTTTTTTTCCATTATGTTTTGTCATCTTATTTCTCATGTCTTTGAAAACAGACACACACACACACACACTCACACACACACACACACACACACACACACACACACACACACACACACATACACACACACACACACACACACACACACACATACTCACACACACACACACACACACACACACACACACACACACACACACACACACAGAGAGACATATTTTTGTTGTTGTCTTGTGTACCTTTCCTCCATCCATCCATCCATCCTGTCATTTCTTGTGTGTGTGTGTGTGTGTGTGTGTGTGCGCGCATCTGTGTGTGTGTGTGTGTGCGTCTGTATGTGTGTGTGTGTGTGTGTGTGTCAGATCTGCCGCCCCAGACTTCCATAAACTGAATGAGGACGGAGAGATGTGGCTGGTTAATCAGGGCTTAAAGGAAACCATCAGGTGGACAACAATGGGTTCAAAAAAATAAAATAATAATAATTTAAAAAACTAATTGCATGAAGAATGGTTTGCCTTCGAACAGGGAAGGGTGTGTGCTTATGGGTTATTTTCATACTCATTTTATCTAGTGCACGCTTATGAAAGATTTGCCTTCTCATAGGGAAGTGGTGTAATCCTGCCATCTTTTCTCTTGCACGCTGTATCTTATCGACTTTCAAAATATTTAACTAATTATACTTATTTTATTTGGACGTGTAAGTGGGGTGCTTCAAGTGCAATTTCAGATTTTTACGGGGGGGATTTTTCCTGGAGCCCATACCCCCCCCCCCCCCTCCCGCTAATATCCTGCCCTGTGCACAACCCTATTTGAAATACAATCACAACGTAATTATTTTGGAGCATATAGACCACTTACTTACTTACTAACTGCTGTGTTAGTTACTGATAATAGTTTGAGGTCTTACTTGCTGTTGGTTAAAGGTGGTGGTTTGACAAAAAGTCAACCAAACTCTGTCTC
>NW_027648519.1:0-15000 GCF_949987685.1 Ammodytes marinus
GTGTTGTGTGTGTGTGTGTGTGTGTGTGTGTGTAGGAAGTGATGCACGCTCTCAGACAGACTTGGCACACCACCTGCTTCGTCTGCGCCGCGTGTGGACAAGCGTTCGGAAACAGTTTGTTCCATTCCACATGGAAGACGGAGAACCGTACTGTGAGAAAGGTACAAGCACACACATTCACAGAGCCACACACACACACTGAGTCAAACACACACACACACATATAGAGCAACACACACATTCACACATATAGAGCCACACACACACAGTCACACACAGAGTCAAACACACACACATTCACACACACACACACACACACATATAGAGCCACACACACACACACAGAGTCAAACACACACACACACACTCACACACACACACACACACAGAGAGTCATAACACACACACACAGAGAGTCATGACACATTCACACACACACACACACACACACATACTATACAGTATATGATGCATTCACTGACCGCTGGGTTTTATTATTATATATTATTATTTATTAATTCTCTCCCTCCCTCCCTCTCTGTCTGTCTGTCTCCCTGTCTCTCTATCTGTGTGCATGTGCGTGTCTCCCTCTCTCTCCCTCTCTCTCTCCCCCTCCCTCTCTGTGTGTGTTTATATGTATTCTCTCCATCAGATTACATCAACCTGTTCAGCACTAAGTGTCATGGTTGTGACTTCCCGGTTGAAGCTGGAGATAAATTCATCGAGGCCCTGGGTCACACATGGCACGATACCTGCTTCGTCTGCGCCGTGAGTCTCTCTCTCTCTCTCTCTCTCTCTCTCTCTCTCGCTCTCTCTCTCTCTCTCTCTCTCTCTCTCTCTCTCTCTCGTAACTCAATATTTACCTTTATTTTTAGGCATTTTCAAGCTTTATTAGACAGTACAGAGTTGAAATGGGGAGACAGAGAGAGAGAGAGAGGGGGGATGACCTGCAGTAAAGGTCCACGGGTCGGATTTGAACCCGTGACCACTGCAACGAAGGCCGGAGCCGATATGGTACACGCTCTATCCACTACACCACCGGAGCGGCCCAATATTCACCTTTATATTGAGAATCAATTTATTTTTTTTATTTTTTTAATGTACTTTATTTAAGATTATGAACTTTTTTTATTGGGTTTTTATGCACAACTTGACAATACAGTTAAAGAGCGTATGAGTGACAGTGTTAAGATATAATAAAATATCATGTTAATAAAAGAAATGGAAAGAAATATTAGAAAAAAGGTTTAGAATCCAGCCCGGGTCGTTCTCTGCATGTCATTCCCCTCTCTGTCTGTCTGTCTGTCTGTCTGTCCTCTTCACACCAGACCCGGTTTAGAATCCAGCCCGGGTCGTTCTCTGCATGTCATTCCCCTCTCTGACACATTTCATCTCTGTCTCTACACACTGTCTAATAAAGCAAAAAAAATGCCAAAAAATAATCTTAAATTTTTTTTTTAAATCCCTGTTATAATCGCTGATATATATACTGTGTGTGTGCATGTGTGTGCGTGTGTGTGTGTGTGTGTGTGTGTGTGTGTGTGCGTGTATGTGTGTGTGTGTGTGTGTGTGTGTGTGTGTGTGTGTGTGTGTGTTGATATACCTTCCCTTCAGGTGTGCCATGTGAACCTTGAGGGCCAGCCGTTCTACTCTAAGAAAGACAAACCTCTGTGTAAGAAGCACGCCCACGCCATCAACGTCTAGACCAATCAGAGGCCGTCTCCGGGCAGAAACCACGCGCCCGGCAACCAATAAAACAACTGTTATGGATGTAGTGGGGGGGGGGGGGCCGTGTATGGGTCATTTAAAGTTGATGCCAAAGTTTCATTTTCGCGTCTAAAATTATTGTAAGGGTCTTCAAGTGTGACAATTGAGACCTTAAAGGTGCTACGAGGAACTTTTAAATATTTCTGAAACAGTCTCATTTCTCCTCTGATGATCATAAATGACATGTGACAGCAAACGAGACCATCAGTGTAAAGAATGCTATTTTTATATAGTTATTTATTTTGTTTTTTTTAGGTCTTAATGCCTTTGTCATGGGTATATACGCTCACCCAGGAACAACAGCTGGCGTAGTAAAAACACTACCGCTTTTAGTCCAAAGAATTAAGACAAGCTGAAAGTTCCTCGCAGCACCTTTAAAATGATTTCGGTTTTGTCCATTTTGGAAGATGGGCAAAGAAAAAACAGTACAGAGTTGAAATGGGGAGACAGAGAGACAGAGAGAGGGAGGGAGAGAGAGAGAGAGAGAGAGAGAGACAGAGAGAGAGAGAGAGAGAGAGACAGAGAGGGGGGGGACGACCTGCAGTAAAGGTCCACGGGTCAGATTTGAACCCACAACCACTGCAACGAAGGCCGGAGCCAATATGGTACACGCTCTATCCACTACACCACCAGAAAATGGAACTTTCACATCAACTTGAAAATGACTGAGTGTCCAGTCACACCCCACTAATGTGTGTAAACGCTATTTATGCAAAAATACACTTTTGTTTGAGACGTATTTTTTTTTTGTGTGATTTAATTCAGTATTTTGGTTGAAAAAAATGTAAAATCGACGCTGCCTGATGATTCTGCCTCAAAACAGAAATGTGTGCAAAAGAATACAGATTTCACGTGTCATTTTAAGTTGTCAATCAATCTCACGTTACTATGTACTGTAGAGGCTTTTACTCTCATGATTTCTACCGGGAGATACGTGTGACCCTGCGTTCCAATTCACATACTCTTTCTTTTTACTACACTACATACTAAAGTACAGAAGAGTTTTAGTCTTTTTACTACACTACATACTAAAGTACAGAAGAGTTTTAGTCTTTTTACTACACTACATACTAAAGTACAGAAGAGTTTTAGTCTTTTTACTACACTACATACTAAAGTACAGAAGAGTTTTAGTCTTTTTCCTACACTACATACTAAAGTACAGAAGAGTTTTAGTCTTTTTACTACACTACATACTAAAGTACAGAAGAGTTTTAGTCTTTTTACTACACTACATACTAAAGTGCAGAAGAGTTTTAGTCTTTTTACCACACTACATACTAAAGTACAGAAGAGTTTTAGTCTTTTTACTACACTACATACTAAAGTACAGAAGAGTTTTAGGGCCACAGACAGGAGAGAAAATAAAATCAGACAAGGATTTTTTTGAGATGACGAGAAATGTCAAGAATAAAGACAAATACTCCCAAATGCTATTGGAGTTAGTGGGGCATTTATGTATTTTCAACATACTATAATTGACGTGCATGTATCGGGACATCCTAAATCTTTTTCTGGCATACTAAATAGTAGGGAAGTATGGGGATTGGAACGCAGGGTGTGTTTAATGTGTCCGCTGTGCAGTTCAGCTTAGAAATGGAAAAGTTAGTATGGAGGCTGGAGAGGGACAAAATTAATAACGCTAGAATTTTAGTGAAAAATGAACATATTGGCTACATTTAAATATACATTTGTATATCTTGCTTAAAATTAACTTAATTGAGTAATTTATCAATAATAATAGTAACTTTTTATATTTTTATTTTGGATTATATCTCATTTGGACACCAGCCTTCTTAATATGTAATATTTTGATTATTAAAAAAGTAATATAATAATAATAATCAAATTTAAAAAAGCTCATAAAATTAAACCACAGCTTCATTTTTATAAAGAAAAAAATCTGGAATATTTTATTTTTCTTGACAAATTTTAAACTAGGTTAAAAAAAATAGCTTTTTAATTTTTCCAATAAAAAAAAATACAATTTATGAATAATTACTGAACATTTTTATTCCCCTCCAGCCTCTATATTGACCTGTACAGCTGTCACTTTTCGTTCTCATCACAAACTGGACATTTCTCTGCTACGTGCCTCTTTTCATTCACACGTGTTTAGGTTTGTGTTTTGTCTTTTGATGCTACGATACATTTACCTTTAACTCTTTATTTTTCACTTCACTTACACTAAAACAATATGTGAACCACAGTTTGTTTGAACACTAGAATGTTAAATAATTCACCTGAAAAAATAACAAAATCTCCTTAAATTTCAGCAGATTGAACTTTGACGCTTTTACTTTATTAAAAATTTAAAAAATTAAAAAACTGTTTATTTCTTGTTTTGGTTTTGACGAACGGGCAGTGAATGCAGCACGACCATGTGTGACACTGAGGCTGCGTCCTAAATCTCCTCCTCTTTCTTTTCTCTATTCTACATACTACATCTGACCATAAACATAATCTAGTTAGGATGCAGTATGTTACAATTGGGACATGCTTTTACTTACTTATTTCATCCTAACATGGCTCCTTGATCTTGCCTCTTGCTTTTATATCCGTCTCATCCCCGGTTGTTTTCATATGGAGGCTCCGTTGATGTGACGTCACTTCCGGTACGCACTGGATTGTGGGCCAGAATCGCCCAAATAGGATGCCGATTTCAACACAAAAAATCTCAGCCGGATCTAGTAGACATCCGGGGAATTTTTAAGCATAAAAATCTAAAGCTAAAAAGCTAAATCTGGCCTCAAGAATCAGGACATCCTAAATCTTTTTTCTACCAAACTAAATAGTTGATAGTATGGGGATTGGAACGCAGCGTGAGTGTTCAGCCACTAACTTGCTACTAACACCTTTGATTTCACGTGTTACTAGGCAGAAAATAACCTTACACTTCATATTTATTGACTTTGATTTTTGACCTTTTGTGTGTGATTTTTATATTAATTAAAGTCGCTCCGAGGAACTTTTAAATATTTCTGAAACAATCTAATTTTTTTTTTCTGATGATCATAAATTACATGTAACAGCAAACGAGACCATCAGTGCAAAGAATGAGATTTTTATATAGTTTTTCTTAATGCCTTTGTCATGGGGTATACGCTCACCCAGGAACAACAGCTTGGCGTGGTAAAAACACTACCGCTTTTGTCCAAAGGGGGGCGCTAGGATTAACACACACTGAAAGTTCCTCGGAGCACCTTTAATTTAAAAGCTAATATTTCATCACGGCTAGGAGTGTATGTTTTGATGATTTTTTTCTTTTTGTAATAATTCTTTTGTTGATTTCTCGCTGTAACAGTTTAAATGTCTATTATCAAAGTGTCTTTTTATCACAACAAAAACAACCAATGTCTCCGTTCACCCGGCAGGCCTTTAGTAAAGCTATAGTGCGTAACTTTTTCCATATAAGTGAATGTCTGTTACATTCAAGCCATCGCCAAATGAGTTGACACAAAGTTTGATTAAGCCTATTATCAGCTCCACAAAACTCTCTCTGTATTTCTCAGTATGGCAGCGTTTACAAACTGGTGTGTCCCCCCCCCAACACTGGTGCAGGAGCTCAGAAAAATCCCCAAGAAGAGCCCAAGAAATGTTTCAGTTGTTGCTTCTACTGCTAAGAAAAAAAAAACCTGGATGTACAGCAGAAGGTATAAAATCCATGTGCCATCACTGAAGGCTTTACCTCATGTAGATAACGCCGACAGTGTTGTTGTAATTACTCAAAATTCCTCATGTGGGGCGACAGAAGTTACGCATTATAGCTTTAGATCCCTCAAGACCTGAACATTTTCAAATATACTATCATATTTTTAGCTCCACAAGGTACAAACTTCATCCCACAGAGATAGTCAAGTAAACATTTATTGGTTGCATTAGATTTACTTTCACAAATTGTGCTGCGATCAGGTAATTCAAATGTGTTATGCATTTTCAAAAAGCTGAAACAACCGCCATATATATGATGTCATTCTAATCCTTAAAGGTGCAGTCAGTGATTCTGGAGAACGCTTGTTGTCAAAATCACTTTTTGTCAAAATCAGTGAATATCTCCTCATGATCCACTACCTGTCTGTACTGTGTGTGTGTGTGTGCTGAAAATAATACACAACCTGTTAATACACAGCCTAGGCTTTGTAAACTGGTATGTAAACAAAGAGGGCCCACCGTAGCCAGCAACATGCAGGTATAGCGAATGTTGAGGAGATATTCACTGACTTTGACACAAAAACGGATTTTGACAAAAAGCGTTCTCCAGAATCACTGACTGCACCTTTAATGTTGCCATCTGTGATCTGTATGTCTCATGGTGCATAAATGGAGCCGGTGTTTTTGCAATTTTATTTTGTTGAATATTTTATACAGTTTTTCAGATTTCAGAGTGAATGTGTAATGTGCATGCAGAGTGTGTGTGTCACAGCAAGTTAAAGGTGCTACGAGGAACTTTTAAATATTTCTGAAACAGTCTCATTTTTCCTCTGATGATCATAAATGACATGTAACAGCAAACCAGACCATCAGTGCAAAGAATGCTGTTTTTATATAGTTTTTCTTAATGCCTTTTGTCATGGGTATACGCTCACCCAGGAACAACAGCTGGCGTGGTAAAAACACTACCGCTTTCGTCCAAAGGGGGGCGCTAGAATTAACACAAACTGAAAGTTCCTCAGAGCACCTTTAATATTCAGTCTATGGTCAGAAACAAGAAGAAAACTGTTCATAACGATATTACTTTACAAGTGTTTGAATCTTTGTCAAATGAAATGCAGAGAAACGATATTAATGTTGATAATTCGCTGATGTAGAAGTTGCTTTTCAAAGGTTTTAAATACGTTCAGAATGTTTGTGTTGCAAGTTGAATAAATCGAGCACTTCAAACACTTGGAAACATTTGTTGAAAGAAAATTTTTTGTCTGTGTCCTGCAAAATCTTGAGTCACAGGATACAATGCTGCAAAAACTTCTATTATATTACTACGCTCCGGTGGCGTAGTGGATAGAGCGTGTACCATATCGGCTCCAGCCTCCGTTGCAGTGGTCACGGGTTCAAATCCAACCGGTGGACCTTTACTGCAGGTCATCCCCCCTCTCTCTCTCTCGCTCTCTCTCTCTCTCTGTCTCCCCATTTCAACTCTGCACTGTCTAATAAAGATTAAAAATGCCAAAAAATTATCTTAAAAAAAAACTATTTTGGTTCGAGTGTCAATAAACCACTCATGGCCACAATCGAAATCATGATTCTATTATATGAGAATATTTTATGATATTAGGATTGTTAGAAAGATGTTATATTTTATAATTAGGTAGTTAAAGCCAAGAATTCAAGATAAAAGAACGATTTTCATTAAGAAAAAACAGCTGGTGCAGTAAACAAACACTACCGCTTTTGTCGGAAGGGGGGCGCTAGAATTAACACAAACTGAAAGTTCCTTGGAGCATCTAAATGTCTTTCTTTATGCAAGTTATAGAAGGTGTAATACTAATGTTGATGGTGGTGGTGTTCCGTTAACCAACACCAGGGGGCGCCTGGGTCACTTTTTGTTTGGCTTGATTTCAAAATAAAAGTCCGCCGCAGATTTTTCTCTGCAGTGATTGGAAGCGAAGAGGAGGAAATGATCTAAAGAGCTCTCACTCTGCCTCCGATTCTGGAGACCGAAAACTAACGCAGATCAACTCTCTCTGCATGTGTGTGTGTGTGTGTGTGTGTGTGTGTGTGTGTGTGTGTGTGTGTGTGTGTGTGTGTGTGTGTGTGTGTGTGTGTGTGTGTGTGTGTGTGTGTGTGTGTGTGTGTGTGCAGCAGCAGTCATCGGCAATGCAATTCTTTCGTCCCAGGCTCCTCTCAACAACAATGAAATATGTAGCCTACGAGATATGTACAGATGTAAATTATGACTTATATTAGGATTGGTTAAAATCTTGCACAAAGAAATTACTGAAAAAGTTGTCAAAATAGATAATGACAAGTTGCACAAAGAATATTAGAGATTGCTTCATTAAAAGTCCATTCTTCAGATAATTTATCATCATTATGAACCCGGAAACATAAGACTTTATCATTTTTAAACATTAATTTGCCATTAAAACCACTCTAAAATGTCTATATCAGCACTCGGCTAAACTCGGCAGGACTCGGCAGGCTTCGGAAGATCTCGGCAGCAGCAGCAGTCGAAGTTGGGCGGTTGGGTTTAGTTTTGTCCGTCGGAGTGTTCCATCCACCGAGACGATCTACATCAAACAGCCCAACCGCAACGCGTCGAGAGCTGGGCAGCCACAGAGCACCACACCGCTGGTTAAAATCCCGAAAAACACAAGGAATTACGCCTTTTATCGCGACTTTTTCCACCTGGGGAGTTACACCTGAACCATAAGGATGATATAGCGTCGAAAAGGAACCCGAGGGACTTAAAATAAACGCAAAATAAGGGAATGAAAAGGTAAGAAATCCTAAACTTCGATCCCGGAGTTTTTTTTTGTTGGGCTCCGTCTATCCTTGTCTGGGATTGCTATGTGGTGTTTACGATGTGTCTAGCGCTAAAACACGCGCTTAATTATATGTTTTTACACATTTGCATTGTTAAAATAGTTTATTTGTGTATTTCTGCAAAGATTTAGTTCATATTTAAGTTGTGATAAATGCGGTAAAAAGATTTTCTTTTCGTTGGCGCCAGGCGATAGACGGACCCTTTGTGCCAGCTTTCGTGGAAAAAAAGTTTGTTCTTAGCAGTTTATTGCTTGTTAAACATTACAAATAAGTGATTTAACACTTAATTTGTGTGTTAATGTAATTGTTTATGTTTGTCCCGAGTTATACATTTTAACTGGTGGCCGCTCGTTAGCCACATTCCAATGTTTGCATAGTTTACGCGTGCGCAGTAAAGCCAAAACAATTCGATTAGTTTTAATTTTATGATAAATTTTTTACGTTTTTTACCAAACTAAAGGCTTATTCGACTAAAGAAAATGGTGTGTATTGTATTAGATAACTGTACGTTCACACACACGGCCGGAATTAAACTTTTTTCGAGCCCCTAAAATGTATTTAATTTGGGGACCCCCAAACTAAATACTAGATAGTCGAGGTACGGCCCTGTTTGCGAAAATAAATTTAAACCTCCCACGATGAACTTTTAAATATTTCTGAAACAGTCTAATTTTTCCTCTGATGATCATAAATGACCTGTAACAGCAAACGAGACCATCAGTGCAAAGAATGCTATTTTAATATATATAGCTTAGTTATTGTTAAATGTGTAGAGTCAGTGATTCTGGAGAACGCTTGTTGTCCAATTCTTTGTTGTTTTCAAAATCAGTGAATATCTCCTCACGATCCACTACCTGTCTGTACTCATGTGTGCGCTGAGTAAAAATCCAGTGTTATTACACAGCCTAGGCTCTGTAAACGGACATAATGCTAGCAATGGTGTGTGTGTGTGTGTCCCCCCCCTTTGTTTACATACCAGTTTACAGAGGTACTAGGCTGTGTATAAGCGGATTTGTTTCAACTCACACACAGTACAGACGGGTAAATCAAATCAAATCAGTTTTATTTGTATAGCCCAAAATCACAAATACATTTGTCTCAGTGGGCTTTACATTCCATACAATATGACACCCTGCCCTTACACCCTTAGCTCGGCTGAGAAAAAACTCCCAGTAAAAACCCTTTAGCGGGATTAAAAAAACATTGAAGAAATCTCAGGGAGAGTGGACAGAGTAAGGGATCCCTCTCCCAGGACGGACATGCTGCAATAGATGTCATAAGTAGAGAAAAATCACGAAGGAATTTGATCATTGACCAGGTGATTACATGGTAATACTAAAGTAAAGTGTGAATAGTGTGGATGCAGGAAGAGGTAGTGGATCATGAGGAGATATTCACTGATTTTTGACAACCTAATTCTCCATAATCTCTGACTCCACCTTCTAAATTGATGTGAAATCTAAGAATTCACCCACATAGAAAAGAGGAAATAAAAAGTGCTATTTTTTACTGATTACAGCAACTTATCCTCCTCTGAAAAGTGACTAAATTCCCCCAAAAATAGATGAATTTCTCACTGGAGTTCCTGTATTTGTAGTGACTGTTTTGATGAACTCTGTGTCAACTCGTTTGGCGATGGCTTGAATGTAAACGGACATTCATTTATATATGAAAAAGTTACGCACTATAGCTTTAAAGGTGCAGTGTGTAATATGACATCATCAAGAAAGTTCTACAAAGTTCTAGAATGCAACGCTCCCTGGGTAACCCCACCCCTTTAGAATAATAACAGAAGCTACAGTGGCCTTCAAGGACAAGAACAATTCTAAATTTTAAACAATGCACCTGATGACATTCCAACTATGACACTTTCAAGATGGCGGCACTAGGCCTTGGTCCAAAATATGCAGAAATATGGACATATATGAGACCCTTTCTAAGGGAAAAAAAAATTATTCAAATTTTTTTTTCAGCTATTATGTACTAAATTAAATGTACTTTTGGATATTATAATTACTTTCTACAAAATCTGCTAGGAAATAAAACCCAAAATTCTACACACTGCAGCTTTAACTAGAATTTAAATTAACATTGTCTTTCTATGTCATTGTATATACATATTCTAGAAACATGTGATATGTTTTTAGATGAAAAAACAGCCTCCAATGACGGAGAAATGCATATTTTGTATTGTGTTATTAATCCAACAGTCTTTGCATATTTCCAACTACAGATCATTTCAGTTTACACTATATTTGCATTAAACAAAACAGTAACTTGTTTTGTTGGATAACCAGGCAACAACACATACTCACACACAGTCACTCACTCACTCACTCACTCACACACAGTCACTCACTCACACTCACTCACTCACTCACTCACTCACTCACTCACTCACTCACTCACTCACTCACTCACTCACTCACTCACTCTCACTCACACTCACACACACACACACACACACACACACACACACACACACAGTAACGCACACACACACACTCACTCACTCACTCACTCACTCACTCACTCACTCACTCACTCTCACACACACACACACACACACACACACACTCACTCACTCACTCACTCACTCACTCACTCACTCACTCACTCACTCACTCACACACACACACACTAACTCACACACACACACACACACACACACACACTCACTCACTCACTCACTCACTCACTCACTCACTCACACACTAACACACACACACACACACACACACACTCACACACAGTCACTCACTCACTCACTCACTCACTCACTCACTCTCTCACTCACTCACTCACTCACTCACACACTCACACTCACACACACACACACACACACACACACACACACACACACACACACACACACACACACACACACACACACACACACACACACACACACACACACACACACACACTCACATTTGATCTACAACCAGATTTCCTGCAGGTATAGAGTTAAACAATTCGTTAAAGAACAATAGTATCGTTTGTGTGACTGTAAAAGGTCATATGAGAGACTCCAGAAAAATATATTCCACCGTCTATCTCACGTTAACCCTTAGGTATCATTTTAAGACAGACTTAAAGGTGCAGTGAGTAATATGACATCATCAAGAAAGTTCTACAAAGTTCTAGAATGCAACGCTCCCTGAGTAACCCCACCCCTTTCGAATAATAACAGAAGCTACAGTGGCCTTCAAGGACAAGAACAATTCTAAATTTTAAACAATGCACCTGATGACATTCCAACTATGACACTTTCAAGATGGCGGCACTAGGCCTTGGTCCAAGATTTGCAGAAATATGGACATATATGAGACCCTTTCTAAGGGGGAAAAAAAATGATTCAAACATTTTTTTTTCAGCTATTATGCACTAAATTAAATGTACTTATGGATATTATAATTACTTTCTACAAAATCTGCTAGGAAATAAAACCCAAAATTCTACACACTGCAGGTTTAAAGGTGTAGTCAGTAATTCGGGCATATTGCTACTAGCTATGCTGTTCTCCCTTTGTTTACATACCAGTTTACAGAGCCTAGTCTGTGTATTAACACTGGATTATTGTTTTCAGCACACACAGTACAGACAGGTAGCAGACTTGTTACGTCAACCTATCCTTGTGTAAAACTTTCGGTCTTTAAAAGCTCCACTAACATTAGAAATTCTCTCCCTGCGTTCCAATCCCCATACTTCCCTGCTATTTAGTATGCCAAAAGAAGATTTAGGATGTCCCAATACATGCACGTCAATTGTAGTATGTTGAAAATACATAGATGCCCCACTAACTCCAATAGCATTTTGGAGTATTTGTCTTTATTCTTGACATTTCTCGACATAATGAAAAAAAAATCTTCCTTATCTGATTTTTTTTCTTCTCCTGTCTGTGGCCCTAAAACTCTTCTGTACTTTAGTATGTAGTGTAGTAAAAAGACTAAAACTCTTCTGTACTTTAGTATGTAGTGTAGTAAAAAAGACTAAAACTCTTCTGTAGCCTACTTTAGTATGTAGTGTAGTAAAAAGACTAAAACTCTTCTGTACTTTAGTATGTAGTGTAGTAAAAAGAAAGAGTATGTGATTTGGAACGCAGGGAGAGTGTGAAATTTTTCCTCGAACATAAACAGCAAAGTCACATTTCTGTAAACACACACTAGACTTCTGTTTAACGTACTGAACACACACACACACACACACACACACACACACACACACACAAAGGAACACATCTGCTCAAGGGAGACAAAATAATAAAGCTACAGTGCGTAACTTTTTCATATATCAATGAATGTCCGTTTACATTCAAGCCATCGCCAAACGAGTTGACACAGAGTTCATCAAAACAGTCACTACAAATACAGGAACTCCAGAGAGAAATTCATCTATTTTTGGGGGAATTTAGTCACTTTTCAGAGGAGGATAAGTTGCTGTAATCAGTAAAAAATAGCACTTTCTATTTCCTCTTTTCTATGTGGGTGGATTCTTAGATTTCTTAGAGATCAACTTAGAAGGTGGAGTCAGAGATTATGGAGAATCACTTTTTGTTTAAAAAAAATATCAGCTCGGGGGCGCCCTTAGCTCAGTTGGTAGGGCGTCCCCCCCCCCCCCATGGGCCTCGGCCAGCAGCGGACCCGGGTTCGATTCCAGCCCGCGGTCGTTCTCTGCATGTCACTCCCCTCTCTGCCCCATTTCAACTCTGTCTCTACACTATCGATAAAGCATAAAAATGCAAAAAAAAAAAATATATATAAAAAAAATATCAGCTCCACAAAACTCTCTGTATTCTAAGCATGTTTATAATACTTGTTTATGAATATGTAACAGTAAGTAGTATTTGGTTTGAAATTGGAATAAAACTGAAACGGTTTTGGGGGCGCCCTTAGCTCAGTTGGTAGGGCGTCCCCCCCCCATGGGCCTCGGCCAGCAGCGGACCCGGGTTCGATTCCAGCCCGCGGTCGTTCTCTGCATGTCACTCCCCTCTCTGCCCCATTTCACCTCTGTCTCTTTGTACTGTCAAATAAAGCATAAAAAAAAAATGCCAAAAAAATATCTTTAAAAATAAAACTGAAACGGTTTTGATTGAATACTGCATCAAAGACATATCGAAAAGCTCCTCTAAGTTCATATTTATACATTTATATCTGCAAAAAAGCATTTACATCTCAAGGGGAGGCTGTGGTGAAGTGTGTAGGGCGGTTCGGTCGTCCACTGGGTTACAGGGTCGCTGGTTCGATCCCCCGTCTCCCCGCCACATGTCCAAGTGTCCCTGGGCAAAGAGACACTGAACCCTAAATGTCTCCTGATAGTTAGCTTGCACCCTGCGTGGTAGCTGCTGCTGCTATCGGTGTATGAATGTGTGTGTGAATGGGTGAATGTGTACAAAACAATGTAAAGCGCTTTGGGTCTGTGAAAAACCAGGGAAAAGAGCTTTATAAGTGGAGTCTATTTACCATTTACAAGGACAGCTTTTTCCCTACTTTTGTAGTGGTAGAGTTTTTACACTGATCCCCCCCATTGCTATCATAGTTTAGTAAGAGGACACACACACACTCACACACACACACACACACACACACACACACACACACACACACACACACACACACACACACCCTTAAGAGGAAGGGTGGGGGGTGTTAGAAATGTTAAAATGTAGTTTTATCCATATGCAAGACAGCTGTACATTCCTCGGCCTAGCCCAGGATTTCTGTTACCGAAATAACAGTGAGTTATGGTCGAGAGAGCTTCCCAACAACAGAAAGAGAGAGAGAGAGAGAGTATTGTTTAAAGGTGCACTGTGAGGGGGCGCCCTTAGCTCAGTTGGTAGGGCGTCCCCCCCCCCATGGGCCTCGGCCAGCAGCGGATCTGGGTTCGATTCCCACCCGTGGTCGTTCTCTGCATGTCACTCCCCTCTCTGCCCCATTTCAACTCTGTCTCTACACTATCAATAAAGCATAAAAATGCCCAAAAAATATATTTAAAAAAAAAAGGTGCACTGTGTAGTTTCTGAGGAGGGGGTTTGTTTACATTCACAGAGCCTGCAGTTAGTTTACTAAACATATTCACTCTACATGTAACTTATAGTATTGAATAATACTATCGCCATAAATGATCCACTACCTGTCTGTACTGTGTGTTCACTGAAATAAATTCCAGTGTTAATTAATACACAGACTAGACTCTGTAAACTGGCATGTAAACAAAGGGGGCTCACCATAGCTAGCAACATGCCAGTTTACAGAGCCTAGGCTGGGTATTAACACTGGATTTTGTTTCAGTGCACACACAGTACAGACAGGTAGCGGAACATGAGGAGATATTCGCTGCGTTCCAATCCCCATACTTCCCTACTATTTAGTATGCCAGAAAAAGATTTAGGATGTCCCAATACATGCACCTCAATTGTAGTATGCTGAATATACATAAATGCCCCACTAACTCCAATAGAATTTTGAAGTATTCGTCTTTATTCTTGACATTTCTCGACATAATGAAAAAGAAATCTTCCTTATCTGATTTGTTTTCTCTCCTGTCTGTGGCCCTAAAACTCTTCTGTACTTTAGTATGTAGTGTAGTAAAAAGACTAAAACTCTTCTGTACTTTAGTATGTAGTGTAGTAAAAAGACTAAAACTCTTCTGTACTTTAGTATGTAGTGTAGTAAAAAGACTACAACTCGTCTGTACTTTAGTATGTAGTGTAGTAAAAAGACTAAAACTCTTCTGTACTTTAGTATGTGG
>NW_027648519.1:17500-22500 GCF_949987685.1 Ammodytes marinus
TTTTAAGGTGGAGTCATAGATTCTGGAGAATTTTTTTGAGATATTCACTGATTTTAACAACAAGCGTTCTCCAGAATCACTGACTCCACCTTTAAAACGCTCAATTGTTTGTGTGTGTCTGTCAGTCTGTGTGTCTGTCTGTCTATCTATCTATCTACCTATCTATCTGCCTGTCTCTCTGTCTGTCTGCCTGTCTGTATGTCTGTCTCTCTCTCTCTCTCTCTGTCTCTCTCTCTGCCTGTCTGCCTGTCTGTCTGCCTGTCTCCCTGTCTGCCTGTCTCTCTCTCTCTCTCTGCCTGTCTGTCTCTCTCTCTCTGTCTCTCTCTCTGTCTGTCTCTCTGTCTGCCCGCCTGCCTGTCTGTCTCTCTCTCTCTCTCTCTGTCTGTCTGTCTGTCTGTCTCTCTGCCTGCCTGCCTGTCTCCCTGTCTGCCTGTCTCTCTGTCTGTCTGTCTGTCTGTCTGCCTGTCTGTCTGTCTGCCTGCCTGTCTGCCTGCCTGTCTCTCTGTCTCCCTCTCTCTCTGTCCTTCTCCCTGTCTGCCTGTCTCTCTCTCTGTCCTTCTGTCTGTCTGCCTGTCTGTCTCCCTGTCTGCCTGCCTGTCTCCCTGTCTGCCTGTCTCTCTGCCTGCCTGTTTGTCTGTCTCCCTGTCTGCCTGTCTCCCTGTCTGTCTCCCTGTCTGTCTGTCTGTCTCTCTGCCTGTCTCTCTGCCTGTCTGTCTGTTCAGTTGTTGTTGTTTCTGTGACTCTAGTTGAAGGTTGAATGCTCTCCGGCTCCATCAGTCTTTTAATGCTATTGATCTGTTCTTTAAATACACCGCAGAGGAAAACATTCCCTTTTATTCTAATGGAGGGTGTGTGTGTGTGTGTGTGTGTGTGTGTGTGTGTGTGTGTGTGTGTGTGTGTGTGTGTGTGTGTGTGTGTGTGTGTGTGTGTGTGTGTGTGTGTGTGTGTGTGTGTGTGTGTGTGTGTGTGTGTGTGTGTGTGTTTGTCTCTCTTTCTTTGTGTGTGTCTCGCTCTCTTTCTGTGTGTGTGTGCGTGTGTCTCTCTCTCTTTGTGTGTGTGTATGTTTGTGCGTGTGTATTTTTTTTCGTGGGTGTGCTTGTGTCTCTCTCTTTCTTTGTGTGTGTGTGTGTTTTTTTTGTGTGTGTGTGTGTCTCTCTCTCTTTCTGTGTGCATGTGTGTTTTTTGTGTGTGTGTCTCTGTTTCTGTGTGTGTGTGTTTTTTTGTGTGTGTGTGTGTGTGTGTGTCTCTCTTTCTGTTTTTGTGTGTGTGTGTCTCTCTTTCTGTGTGTGCGTGTGTGTCTCTCTCTCTCTCTCTCTCTCTCTCTCTCTCTCTCTCTCTCTCTCTCTCTCTCTCTCTCTCTCTCTCTCTCTTTCTGTCTGTGTGTGTGTAGTGAAATGTGATTATTTGTGTCCATGTGTGACTGTGACCTGTGACGGCACGAATGCATTCCTCAACAGTAAAAAAAAATAATAATAATATAATCACTTTAGAAAAAAAATTCCTTGGCCTTTCTGAAAGTCTATTAATTTTCAAGCTGTATTAGATAGTACTCTTTCTTTTTTCTATTCTACATCTGACCATACAAATAATCTAGCACTGGATTGTGGGTCAGAAATCGCCCAAATAGGATGCTGATTTCAACACTTAAAAAATCTCGGCCCGGATGTAGAGGACAAGACGTCTGGGTATTTCTAACCATACTAAATCAGGCCACAAGAATGGGTACATCCTAAATCTTTTTTCTACCGTACTAAATAGTAGATAGTGTGGGGATTGGAACGCAGGGTGAGTGTATTCTCTCTTCCTCTCCCTGTGATCCTGCTGTCTTAAGGGTCATCCTCTCTCTGAAGTCACAGTGACCTTTGACCTTTAAGCTTTGACCTTTGACCTTATAAACCCCCGTCAGCCTGTCTCCTCCTCAGACCTGCCCTGTGTTCCAAATCACTTAGGTTGCATTCCGAATCGCATACTCTTTCTCTTTACTACACTACATTAGAGCTGCAACGATTAATCGACGAATCGATTATTAATTGATTATTAAAATAATCGCCAACTGTTTTGATAATCGATTAATCGTTTCGAGTAATTTTTTAATAAAAAATGTCCAAATTCTCAGATTTCAGCTTCTCAAATGTGAATATTTTCTGGTTTCTTTAATTCTATTATGATGGTAAACTGAAATATATCTGTGTGTTTTGGACATTACAATACATTTGAGGACGTCAACATGGGCTTTGGAAAATTGATCAACATTTTTCACAATTTTCTGACATTTTACGAACCAAAACACTAATCGATTAATCGAGAAAATAATCGACAGATTAATCGATTATCAAAATAATCGTTAGTTGCAGCCCTACACTACATATAAAGTACAGAAGCGTTTTAGGGCCACAGGAGAGAGAAAAAAAAACAGTTAACAAAGTTGATTAAGCCTATCAGCTCCACAAAACTCTCTCTGTATTTCTCAGTATGGCAGCGTTTAGAAACTGGTGTGTGTATGTGTGTGTCCCCCTGACACTGGTGCAGGAGCTCAGAAAAATCCCCAAGAAGAGCCCAAGAAATGTTTCAGTTGTTGATTCTACTGCTAAGAAAAAAAAAACCTGGACGTACAGCAGAAGGTATAAAATTCACAAGAATCTCAGCTTTACAAAGATATGTCTCATGAGGTCAAACTTAAAGGTGTAGTCAGTGATTCTGGAGAACGCTTGTTGTCAAAATCACTTTCTGTCAAAATCAGTGAATATCTCCTCATGATCCACTACCTGTCTGTACTGTGTGTGCACTGAAATCTGGTGTTAATACCCAGCCTAGGCTCTGTAAACTGGTATGTTAACAAAGGCTCCACTGTAGCAACAAACAAATCACAATATCTGACACAGAAATCTAGATAAGACACTTTCCTCGAATCGTTCAGCTCTATCTTGTGTGTGTGTGTGTGTGTGTGTGTGTGTGTGTGTGTGTGTGTGTGTGTGTGTGTGTGTGTGTGTGTGTGTGTGTGTGTGTGTGTGTGTGTGTGTGTGTGTGTGTGTGTGTGTGTGTGTGTGTGTCTGTCTGTCTGTCTGTGTCTCTCTGTGTGTGTGTGTGTGTCTGTGTGTGTGTGAGTGAGTGAGTGTGTGTGTGTGTGTGTCTGCCTCTGTGTCTGTGTGTGTGTGTGTGTCTGAGTGTGTCTGTGTCTGTGTGAGTCTGTATGTGTCTGTGTCTCTGTGTGTGTGTGTGTGTGTCTCTGCCTCTGTGTGTGTGTGTGTGTGAGTGTGTCTGTGTCTGTGTGAGTCTGTATGTGTGTGTGTGTGTGTGTGTGTGTCTGTGTGTGTGTGTGTGTCTGCCTCTCTGTGCGAGTGTGTGTGTGTGTCTGTGTCTCTCTGTGTGTGTGTCTGTCCCTGTGTGTGTGTGTGTGTGTGTGTGTGTGTGTCTGTCTGTCTGTCTGTGTGTGTGTGTGTGTGTGTCTGTGTCTCTCTGTGTGTGTGTGTGTGTGTCTGCCTCTCTGTGTCTCTCTGAGTGTGTGTGTGTGTGTGTGTGTGTGTGTGTGTGTGTGTGTGTGTGTGTGTGTGTGTGTGTGTGTGTGTGTCTCTGTGTGTGTGTTTATGTGCCATCACTGACCTGCATTCTCGCTGCTTATGTAAAAACTGGTTTCACAACTTCTCCGTGTGAGACTGTGATCCGTTTCACACGTCGCTCCAACTTCAGGAATTTAAACATTTGAACGTTTACGCTTCGAAACAGACGTGGAACTCTGCGGTCACTCAGTTCACACACAGATAGGTGTGTGTGTGTGTGTGTGTGTGTGTGTGTGTGTGTGTGTGTGTGTGTGTGTGTGTGTGTGTGTGTGTGTGTGTTGGTGCAAATCTGGACTTTTTACATGGACAGAAATGTTTAAAACTTTTTTAAAGTAGTAGCTACGAGGAACTTTTAAATATTTCTGAAACAGTCTCATTTTTCCCTCTGATGATCATAAATTACATGTAACAACAAACGAGACCATCAGTGCAAAGAATGCTGTTTTTTATATAGTTTTTCTTAATGCCTTTGTCATGGGTATACGCTCACCCAGGAACAACAGCTGGCGTGGTAAAAAACACTACCGCTTTTGTCCAAAGGGGGGCGCTAGAATTAACACACCTCTATCGTGTGGGAAAGTCCAGAGAATTTCCTACGAGTTAAAGTCACATCATTTGTTTTTGCTTTCAAATTCTAGAAACAAAAAAATCTGGTTCCACTTGCACTGCTGCTCATATCGGAACTGTTTTCAGTTTTATTCACAACATGTTTCATGTGACAGAATAATTTTATTTATTTTTGTTATGCTTTATTGATAGTGTAGTGTTACGACCCGGCTCAAGGAAGCAACATTTAACAGTCAAAACCAGGTAAAGGTGTAAGAAAAGTGAGTTTATTGTAACAAAAGGGTGACTGGGAGCCATGCTGCTGGCCCTGGCTGCAGAGAGACAGTCAATTCAGCCTCCAGGCTTAAATAGGCAGCAGCCAGGTGGCAGTCAACGAGGTGAGGGAGGGGCTGAAGGAGCCCTGCAAGCATAGAGCAGATCTACACATAACAGTAGAGACAGAGGTTGCGTTCCAAATCTCCTCCTCTTTCTTTTTTCTATTCTACATACTACATCCGACGATAAAAAGAATCTAGTTAGGATGCAGTAGGCATACTATTGGGACATACTTTTCTCTCTTATTTCATCATAACATTGTGCCTTGATCTTGCCTCTTGCTTTTATATCCGTCGCATCCCCGTTTGTTTTCATAACATGGACCTATAGGCTTCGTCGATGTTACGTCACTTCACGTGCGCACTGGATTGTGGGTCAGAATCGCCCAAATAGGATGCACTTTTCAACACTAACAATCTTGGCCGCATGAAGTAGGACATCCGGGTACTTCTAACCATCCTAAATCTGGCCACAAGAATCGGGACATCCTAAATCTTTTTTCTACATACTATATAGTAGAAAGTATGCGATTCGGAACGCAACCAGAGTTGAAATGGGGCA